>NW_022147081.1:1512448-1682498 GCF_002938485.1 Sitophilus oryzae
AAACCAACAGTCTACATTCTCCAATCGTCTAAGATACAGGAGTTATGACTAGGAAAAGTCAAAGATTTTTCTTGATTTAAGTAAGAAGAATCTGCGGACTGTTACAGGGTTTTTATCACGACGCCGTCTCTTCAAAGACCACCTCAGTAAACAGTCAACAATGACAAATGAAGATTCTGTAGAGAAAATAAGGAAACACCAGAACACCTCAACACTGAGTGCGCCGAGAAGACAACCATTTGTGCCATAAACTTTGATATCGACTGATATCGGAGATGGAGAACTAACCTCTGTAAAACTGTCTCACATACTGGCTTTTGTCGAAGCCCTAAGACTGTATGATGAGTTACTACTCAAGAAAGGGGGACACAATAGATATACAGAGTGTTCCAGGCTGAGGGTGCATTAGAAGTTTCTAGAGAACTACAATATCTAGATCGGAGACAGCTAGGGCCAATATTATATGACATTCGAACAATTTAATTTTTGAAATAGAATAGCCACATGTCTTCTCTTTATGCCACAGTGGCTGTGGCAATCACTTATTATGTTACGTTGTTAATGTTAGGTATATGTAGAATGTTTGATATCAAAATTCATAAAATTTTATAGAGAACTTAAGCACGGTATATAAATCAATCGGCAGGCTAACTCGCTTTGGCGGCAACGCTACGCGCATGTCTTCGCGCACGCCGCCATTTGCGTTTCCATCAACAGAAAGTAACCAGTGTCGTAGTTTTTTCAGCGACAACACACAGTTACGGCAGATTCGAGTCAGTAGCGTGCGGCTTAATTTATTTTGATTTTTTCTTGAGTGACATATTTTGTTTTTGTTGCTTTATTTTTGTTTATTATGTGATATATTTGGTTTTTCTAGTTTTATTTTCGTTTCTTATGTAATATAATTTGTTTTAGTAGCTTTATTTTTGTTGTTCAATAAAAGTTTCTTTCTGTTTCCTAGAGATCCTATTAGGTATGTATATATGTGATTAATTATTTTAACATATTTTCGTTGTGAAAAAAACAGTAGTATACATATTAGGACATTCAGCTAAATAGGAAGACCAAATTAAAAATCTTAACAAACTTTAATATTAGCAAGATTTAATGTTAAATATTTAGTAAAATTTAATGTTGTATCTAGACATTAAAAATTAAATTTAAAAAAATTATTATATTATTAATTTAAATATAATTATAAAAGTAAATAAAATGGGTATATCGAAAATAAGTTAACAATATATTTTTAGGGCAAGAACATGGGCAATTGCAGCTAATAGAGAAGACTTGATTGAAGATATAAATAAGGCCCACAAAAGGTACAAGTTGTGTTCTGTTCATTTTGAATTTAAAATATTTACCAATTCACTTTGTAACCGTATAAAATACAATGCGGTACCTACCTTTGTTTCCTGCCATGAAAAAAATAGAAGTTTCTCAAAAAAAATTGTGGATTTGTTAATTTGTAAAATTTGAATATTAATAAAATTTGCTACGCCCATTGATGGGCATAATTTGTACGTAGCCTCTTTATATTGTTCAATAAATATTTTATTGGTATTTCTTTAATTCTTGTTTGTAACTCCTGGCATGTTTTTTTTAGTTGCATGTTTTTTAACTTTAATTGACTATTCTCTACAATGAAATATTGAATTGATTATTTCATTTTTACTTTTCGAGAAGTATGCGCGGTTAACGATTCATTTGTTTGGACAAAAGTATTGTGTAAATAAAATTCAGTTTCAGTCAATTACAGTATTTTTTTAATACGACCCTGTCTACCAATAGTTTATTTTCTGAGAAATTTTTTGATACGTTTTAATCCGGCCCTGACTAGGAAATGATAATGGCGCCGTCAAGGTCAAAATTTATAGAAATTTTAAGCAATGGAATCTGAGCAGAGTTGTCATGCCGATTGTTTTATGTACCGTGACTTAAGTATGCAATGAAAAATGGGGGTACCCATTTAAAATAAGAAAGTTGCTGTCAACTTCCGGTATTTCTAGAAATTCCGCCATATTGAAAATATTTTTAATCGATAGATCTCATTATGAAACAGTAATGTGCAAAAAATCTCCGATTCAGATATTATAGTTCTCTAGAAAATTTTAATGCACGCTCAGCCTAAAACACCCTGTATAAGATCGGGATGATTAACTTAACCCTCCTATACAATCTACATTCTGTGCAGTGTATATATATATAGTTAGTTTATTGTATTAAGAATAATACATTGGTCAAAATTATTCCATTTTCTTTTAGACCAGAACCAGTAAAATTAATTGCTTCCCTTTGCCGTTGCTAGTTCAAAATGCAAAACTAAAATATACATAAGCTTTAATACCGGCGCTGCAAAATACGCCCATAAATCATGACGAAAATATAAATCTTTCTTTAAAAAGTTCGGAATAATAAACGACCGAAAAATATTACTTTGATTCTCGGACAGCTTGATGCAGCGATAAAACTCAATTAGGGGCTGGAAAATATCGATTTTAATCTTTACACATTATATTAAATTTATTATTATATGCATGTAGCAAAAGTTAAATTTATATACTTTCAAACGACGAAAAAAGATTTAAAACATTGTAGTGTAACACACCCAGGGTACATGTTGGTACATAACAAAAAGTTTAAATGAAATAAAGGACTTACCTCGGATGCGCTCCACAGAAGCAATGTTAGGGAAATTTGAGAAGACTGGGTTAAGTAAATCAAACGCAAAATTTGTAGATAGCCCTACTTGTTATATTAAATCAAATGAAAGAAGTACCTGGAATTCAAAAAGGAAAAGAACACGGCAGAGAAAACCTTGATATATCACTATTCTGAACTTTAATGACAGAGTAATAGTAAAAAAAAACCACTATCCTGATACTAAGGTTTGTTGTTTAATATATTCAAAAGATTTTAAAACTGAAAGTGATAGCGTTCTCCTCTTAGTATATGTCTCAAATAGGCTATTTTCCTCTTTTTGATGATTTTGAAGAGTTCACGTTTTTCTAGACCAGCTCTTCTAAGAATGTCTTCATTCCTCACACGGTCGACCCCAGGACACTCTTAGTATTCGTCGTAGGGTCCCCATTTTGAAGGCTTCAATTCTGTTTATTGTTGCTACCTTCAATGCCCATGATTCCACACAATATAACAAAACGGACCAGACATAGCACTTCACCATTCTGTATCTAAGGCCGAACTTCAAGTTCCTATCTGTGAGAAACCTTCAAAGTTTTAGAAAAGTTGTTCTTGCTTGGCTCGATCCTGCATTTGATCTCTTGATCTAGATCCCACGTTTGGTTAACCATGCAACCCAAGTATTTAAATTGTATGACCTGCTTGATGACCATGATAAGTGTTCCATTTAAGCAAATTCTGGTGTCCGGAATGTTGTTTCTGCTGACAGCCATAAGTTTAGTTTTTCTGGTATTAATGTTTAAACCCAGTTTTTGGCCTTCATTGTTAACCTTATTTAGAAGGATTTGGAGGTCATTTGCATTGTCTGCCAATATCACTGTGTAACGGTAATCTAAGAACTATTACTTATCAAGTCTGTTTATTGTCCGATTTGCCTCTCTTTAGCATGTGAATAATATTTTAAAAATAAATAATTGTTTATGTATACAGAACGCTGTATACATATGTATACAGAACGCTGTTTTTTTTTCGATTAAAAGGCACATTTACACGTTTTAAATAAAATTAAGACGGCATTGTTATCCTATTTTATAATTAGTTTATTTGACATAATTTTTATTTTGACATCAATTTGAGTTTATTATATATTTCCAGCTCTCGTATATCGTAAAACTTTAACTAAAAATCTAAAAGGGTACGTAGGCTTCGAAATAACTCCCTATATAGCTATAATGGCGCGGAGTGATTGTATTTTACGATAGTTCGAATGAAGTTGCACTTTATGTTTTAGTTTGGGAAACATAAAGTTAAATTACATGAAAAGATTAGCTGGATGTGCTGAAGTTTGTCGCTTTTACACTAACTTGCATCTTATAGTTTATCTTTTTTTGTGATTTAGGTGTCTATACATTATATAATTTTAAATAATTAAATACGTTAAATAAAAATAGTAGAAAAATATATTATACACTCACCGGCACGAAAAACGGGCACATTAAAATTTTTATATATTTTAAAGCTTAATATATTTTGTTCTAGTTGACCGATTTTGATAATTTTTTAAACAATTTGTAGCTAAATCATTTAACTTTTTAATACCTCTTTCTAAATTAAAAATAAAACTTTCCATCTATTAATTATACGAAGGTACATCTGTCATTCCAGTCCCGGAACGTCGCACCCCTAACCCATTCACAGAGCCTGTCTCTTGCGAGATTTTTAGGAACGCTAAGTGTCGGTTCTGGGCCCACGAATGGCGAGCCTGCACCAATTTTGGCGAGGGAATCAGCACGTTCATTTCTCTCTAGGCCGACATGTCCATATTAGCGACACTTTGTTCCTATCTCCTAATATATTGAGTAGTTTCTTACAAAGAAGAATCGTCATAGACGTGCTTTTCGTTGCCTCAAGTGCTTTCAGCGCGGCTTGACTATCCGAAAATATGCATATTATTTTCCCGGTGTATTGCTGTTCTACCAGCAGTTGCACACAGATTTCAGTAGCATATAGCTCAGCTTGGAAAATTGTGGTGTGTTTTCCACGACTGTGGTAGATCTCAGACTTTGGACTGCTGCAGTAAATTCCTGCGCCAGATCCTTTTTCGTTTTTGGATCCGTCCGTGTACCAACACATTTCCGCATGTTAATAAACCGTTTCCCGGCTTATCCCACTCGTCCCTATTCGGAAACAGGACGTTGTAGGTGCGCGTCAAGAGTTGGACTGGTGGTGTGAGATCCGAAACCATTCCCAGAATCTCATCCCACTGTAGTTCTTCTACTAGCCGGTTTTGTATGAACATGATTGTTCCTTGGCTTCCTCGTGCTATATTTAGAAACCTATATGTAGCCCATCTCACCTCTCTTTCCAAAAGAATGTGAAGAGGAGGTAGGTCGAGTAGGGTTTCCATAGCTTTTGACGGCGTGGAATAAAAGGCACCAGTCACCGCTAAGCATGCTTGTCGTTGTAGTTTCGACAATTTATTCTTTGCCGTTGTTTGGTTGGCTTTCTGCCACCAGGCAACTGCACCATACGTGATAATAGGTCTGATGGCCGTCACATATAGCCAGTACATATTTTTGGGGTTTAATCCCCAGTTTCTACCACAAATTCGGCGGCATGCCCATAGAGCATAGCAAGCCTTTTTGATGTTTTTTCCAGATGAGAGGTCCCGCTAAATGTTTTGTCCAGGTTTAATCCTAGATACTTAACCTCCTCCGCAAACGGAATTGTCTCACCAAGAAGAATGGGCGGTTTCAGTTTGTCTATTTTCCTTCTTCTGATGAATGGTATGATCACGGTTTTCTGTGGGTTTACATTTAATTGTTCCAGTGTGCACCAGCCGTGAATGGCATCTAGGACTTCCTGTATTTTTAAGGAGATGTCCTCCTCTTTGTGTCCTTTTACTAGGATTACCAGGTCGTCCGCATATGCTAGTGCTTCAACCTCGTATGCATCTATGATTGCCATCAGGTCGTCCGCTAACAGGGTCCACAGAAGAGGAGAGAGAACTCCTCCACGGACTTACCACTGAGCGAGATCGTTGCTACTCGATTTTTGAGCATTTGCTCAATCCATTCAGCTCATTGGTAGCTCTTCATCACCTAGTATAAAGCAGCCTGGGAAGTGTTTTTGGGCCAAAATCTCTAGCTTTTCTTTCCTGGACTCTGTGAAATTACCGTCGGGGCACTGTATCGTCCCTAGCTCATAACGTCCCTAGCAAGGATAACTTGGGCCTGCATAGTCAACAATAGACAACAATGAGCCCAATTTACAAAGAGATTAAGGATCCTAATTATGATGATGATGCAATATTTATTTGTTTCTAATCATTAATTCATAATAGCAAAACTCAATTTGACAATAATTCATTCAATTTGTCAACACCACTATTGTTTTTTTACCAGTTAAGGCATTGAAGTTTTTCCATATTTAATGCCATTTTGAACGAATTTTAGCAAAATCACAATGAATAATAAAATTTCTCGTCATGCCTCTGTTCAAAAAATTATCCTACTTGTTGCCTACAGTTTTATTTCAAAACTACGCTCGAAGCACCCGTAAAATAGCACTAAAGATACATTTTCCAGCTATATTTTGCTTTGTTTCGACAGACAGAACAAAGCCGTGTAAAGTTTTGTTTACATTGTAAACAAGTTGAAAAAATTCACGTAGGTATTGGATTTAAAGAAAGAAAAAATATATATACCTATGGTATATACAAAAAAATTATACTAATCCATTTTTTGTCACTCAAAAAAATTGTAAGGTATGATCGAAAAAAAAAGTTCGTCAAAAACGTCTGGAAAATGACGAAATGAAGAAATCGATGATAATTTTGGCGAGGTCAATCTCTAGACATCACCTACTAAAAACTGACATAAAACTTGCCAGAAATTAACACTAATTATAAAGTAATAATAATTAATAAAGTCGTAAACCTCTTACAACAGTCATAAAACTGTTGTTTTTTAAGTTTTCATTTTTCTTTTCTTACAAAAGATCAAAACGTGTTCAGGTTAGAAGTTAAATTTATGTTTCTTTGCTTATAAGATTGAATGCCAATTTGTAAAATTCATTTTGGTTCATATGGCGAGTAAACGCAAGTTTACAGCAATCAAAGCACGCTATAGGCGTGTTTTGATTCCTGTAAACTTTTTTGCTTGATTTCATTGGTCTCGCTTTCACTCACGGTTTTTATTTTCTTGTTTTGTCTTTTAATTTTTATTGCTTTGTTTCAACTTTTTTTGCGGGTTTTTGTCGATTTTAAGTAAAATAATTAAAGAAATCGAAATGATTTATAAAATTTACCAGTTATAATTGAGCGTCTATATTAAACACTGTCCCCTTTTTAATTCGTAAGCGTTTAGCAATCTCAAACCAAAATTATTACAAATTTTGCTTCAAGCTATTATTCTCCTTCAAAAGAAATTAGCAAGGTGTAAGGTGTATTAAAGCTCAAAGACTTGTTGTTTCTTAATCAGATTATCTGATAAGGATCCATCTGGCAGGCATCGGAATGTTAAATTTACTAAAACCCCTTGGCTCATCTCCGTTTTATTTAATTTTGTTTGCTTTAAGATGAGAAAGACTCTCGCCTGGAATCTTCTATTGTACTTATTTTGTAAAAGTTTATATTGTGACTGATAATTATATTAATTTTAACTTTTGACATTGTCTATATATCATTTAGGATTACAAAAAAAAACATGAAAAGTTTGTTAAATAAATAAATATTTCTATTTTATTTATTATTATGTTAGCTTAGAACTAATAATATGTTCAATCTACAGAAAAAGGTAAGCAGAATAGTATGTGATGAAATTAATGTATCTAACATTATACAGGGTGTTTCAAAAAGCTCGTAGGGAGATTCCTCAGAAGGGGGTTAGTCTTTATTTTTTTACGATTCACTATAATTTCCTTTCAAGTGCTTTTAGAGATTTGAATGAAATCTCTTGGGGGTAAAAGTTATTATAAGGTGCTACATATTTATATGCTTTATATGGGTTATTACTGGAATATTTTTCTAAAAAAAAGATATGCCCTACTGGTTTTTCTTGTTAGCAAAATTATTTACGCCGTTTAATGCCGATTAAAAGTGGTATCTTGATATTGCGTCGATTTCGATCTCCTTGATGAGGTAAATTAAATTTTATTAATCACAATTAATAAATTATTTATTTAATCTAAATGATTATTAATTTTGTTTATATCACTGATATTCAGTACTAACTATAGCAAATTCAAAATTAAATAATGGCATTTAAGATAATACAAATGTCCTATTTTTTAACTGTATCTTTAAAGTTTATAGGATTTTTTTTGATATTTTTTGATGATGAATCAAAGGGAACTTATTTAACACCTCGGCAGTTAATGCCACTAAAAAAATTAGAGGTTTCTATTAAATTTTTATTAAGACAAAATAATAAAATGGAGTTTACCTCATCAAGGAGATCGAAATCGAAAAAATAGCACAACCAACTTTCCACGTACAATTCAAATTTGAGCATTGTTTTGTTTGTGCATATATCAAAAGTTTTAATCGCGAAATAGCGCCATTATGCACTGAAGCACGTCGCGACTAAATCATAAAACTTGAATAAAAATGTGCGTAAATCTTTCAGTTCTCCGTGCGCAAATTCCCGATAAAGCGACATTAATAATAATTTTTACGTTCGGCTGATACAGCTAATTTATGGCCAATGGTATCTTTTAATTAAAACTTATTAAAGTTAAGAAAGACACGTAGCCCTTTGGTGGTAAAATATGGATTATAACAGAGTAAAATTTTCCAAGATGAATTGAGTCTAGTCTAGTCAATCTAGTCTTGTGTGCTAGGAAGTAAATTTTCATGTATATTTTCGGTATGTTTGTAGCTTCTAAATAACGGTCTAGGTAAAGCATTTAGCTAATTTGCTAGGCTCAGAATTAGAATTAATAAAGTTAACCAACTCGCATTCTCATTGGAAGATATCGTCATATTAATTTCAAACCAATAATCAACGAGAATATTCGTATAATTTAACAAAAATGGATAATTATACACCTAAACCACTATAAATATGAATTGTTGGTTAGGTTCAAAATTGTTTCTTTTCTTAATTAAATTTAAGCGTTAATATTATTAGACATAAATGCATAAAAGTTTGTATTTTTGGTGATGGTATTCCACAAAATGTTCAGGCTATTGAGGAAACAGAAAATGTACAGATTACAGAAATAAATTGAAAATAACATTATTTATATTAAAACAGCAACAGTCAAAAGTGACATATAACTTTTTCAAACATGTTTTTCATATCTTCCAACTCAATAGCTGTTAGCTGGCTGTTAGTAAGAAGTTCCACTACAATTTTTTATTTTTATATAAAAATTATGCGTAGTGTTGCAAATCAGTTAATGTTAGCTAGCAATGGTTAATATTCACTGATTTTTTTCTTTTACTGTACCATATATACCACTAATATATTTAACCACTGCGAGTTAATTTTATACGAAAAACCTTTTTATTTTAAACCATCTTTACATTTCTTTTTTTATACAAACCAGGCAGAAACCAGAAATCCACAGGAAATCAAACAAGAACGATCAAAACATCCGCCCAGATTGGACTTCAACCTAGCGTAGCCTATTTATTTTCAACGGAGCGCTAAATTTGCGTCTTATGAAACTAATTTAACACAGATTCCGCCTTTTTTCCTTTCTGTGCCTTTGCCTCATTTTTCCTCTCTCTATCATTTCCCGTCCTTGGGATTTTCTGCCTCAGTCTGTTTCCAGCCGATCTGGTCACAATAAACTCATCCCCTTTTTTGCGAAAATCATATTTTTATCGAAAATCCGCTTCAAATAATTCGGTAAAGTTCACAGGGAAGAGGGTGCGATAATCTGCTTGAGAGCGGTGTGATTTTTGAATATAGGTTAGCATCAAAGAGGAAAAAGCTTTATTTATACTTACTCATATTTTTAATACTAGCGATTGCTTGCAAATAGCGTAAATATTTACAAATAGGCATAGCAGGTTTTCCAGATGGTCGATAAGCAAAGAAAGATACTTTGTTTAAAAAATATAAGTTGAAACTTTTGAATTTAAAACAAAAATATAGTATTCTATGGTTTAAAATATTTCTATATGAAGGATTTGTCTTATTCTTAATAATGCTATCTTTCTGTATTTCTTTACAGAGCCAACTGAGAAACAAGCCAATGAGAGGATTACAAAATAATTTTGTTCGGACAAATTTTCCAAAGCAATTTCATTCTCTATTGAACCAGAAAAGTAAGTTTATGTAAGTCTTATATTCTTCCAGAATTTAACCACCAGTTTTCCGGAAAAACTCTTTGTTATATAAAAATTAGGCTTTTGTTACCTAACAAAGGCTTTACATAATCCGTGTGGTTACGAGTACAACTTTGTATTTCTAATTAGAATTATGTATATAATAATACGCGTTTCAGAGATAAAGTTTAAATTGGAGTGTTTTTTGTAACAAACCTCATATATTTTCAAATGTGCATAACCATATACCAAAAAAAATTATAATAGATTTTGAACTCGAAAATGTCTGATTGAACTCGAAAATTTTCTGATGAACTCGAAAATTTCTGACCAAATTTTAAAAAATGTCTATACCTATGTGGCGGATTCATCTTTCCAAAAAAATCCTGTATGGGTATTTCGCCACTGTTGCAAGAAAATCTACAAAATAAAATAATTATTTTTTGTAAACACTTCTGCGTTAAACCTAAACGGACGCTGCTTGTCAGAAGTTATGTTTACGGTAATACAAATTTGCCTAACAAAGCAAAAAAAAATGCTTAACGTTTCGGAAAGTTATCTCTTTCCGTCGTCGGAAGCAAAAAAAAGAATAAAGAAAAAACTATTTAAAATATTTAAATTCAACCATTCGAGAACACTTTACTTTTTTTAAAACAGATACGTCTACAAGAAACCGTTGACGTTCTGTTAAAATGACATTTTTAACTTGATATTTAAACTTCAAAATTAACAATTACTACCTGATAACAATTACTTAATAAGGTAAAACCAAAAAGCCCCAAACTTTCTGTATGATTATTTTTAAATTTTACGTATGTTATGTTTATCTATCTTGTTGTATCTATTGTTCTTTAAAATCAAAGAAGCGATTGCCATACATTACTAACATCTACAGATGCATGAGCAATACATTTATTTTTATTAGATTGAATTAAAAAAGCCTCTTTTATTTTTAGAGGCTACCGCTTCTTTCATTATAATTTTGGCGTTATTAAAATTTATTGTGCCTGTGTCCCAAGAATGCTGACAAATCTTAGATTTGTGAAAATCTCCATTTCTTAAATAATCTTTATGTTCTTTAATTCTAACATTTATGCCCACTTGCGCCGTTTGTATAAACTTTGTTTAAAGGCTAAACAGTGATTAACTATAATAAAATATTATATAGTGAATCACTGTTTAGCCTTTAAACAAAGTTTATACAAACAGTGCGAGTGGGCATTAAGGGTCTAGATGTTTCACCAATGTAAAATTTATCGCATTCACAGGGTATTTGGTATATTACATTTTTTTTTTGTTGTTCTGTATTTATTGGTTTAGTATGTGATAAAATGGATCTAAGTGTATTTTGTGTTTTGAAAGATGTTCGTATGTTATATTCTTTTTCTATCCTTCATATTTTTTCCGAAACGCCTCGTATGTATGGAATTGTAAGTTGTATATATTGTGTATTGTTATCATTGTGTCTATGATTTGGGGTTTGTATTTCGTTTAATGTTTTGTCAATAAGATATGGTGGATAGTCGTTTTTGATTAATGTATTTTTTATGTGGTTTATATCTCTATTTAGTGAAATGTCATCTGTACATATTATTTTTGCCCTATCATATAAACTTTTTATAACATCTTTTTTTACACTTATACTGTGATTAGATGTGAAATTTAAGTATCTATGTGTTTGTGGGTTTTCTGTAAACATCTAAAATTAGAATTGAAACTTTGACACTAAAACATCAAGAAATGGCAAACGATTACCTCTCTCTACTTCTAAAGTAAATTTTATGGTAGGTTCGCGAGAATTTATATAATCCAAAAAAATATCTATTTCACAAACGTTATGTTGCCATATTGCAAAAATATCATCAACATAACGCAGCCATATTACAGGCTTTTTTGAAAAGCTATTTATTGTATTATTTTCAAAATCTTCCATAAAAAATAATAGAATAGAATAGTTGAATTTAAATATTCTAAATAGTTTTTTTCTTTATTCTTTGTATTTTTTTACTTCCGACGACGGAAAGAGATAACTTTCCGAAACGTTAAGCATTTTTTTTTGCTTTGTTAGGCAAATTTGTATTACCGTAAACATAACTTTTGACAAGCAGCGTCCGTTTAGGTTTAACGCAGAAGTGTTTACAAAAAATAATTATTTTATTTTGTAGATTTTCTTGCAGCAGTGGCGAAATACCCATACAGAATTTTTTTGGAAAACCCAAATTTTAAGATCTACATTATAAGAAATTATCCATGTTTTTGGATATAGGGATGGCCGTATACATGAAAATGCTAAACAGTACTTAGCTTACCTCCCGGTTAACTACTAAGAAAAAAATATTTGTACAAAATATTTTAAACATAGAGAAGATATTAGGGTAAAATTTTAAAATTTACATAATATGAAATCGCCCATGCCTTGAGATGGTCTCTCTACACTTTAAATTTCTTTTTGTTTACTACTGATAAAAACAAATATTTATACAGAAGATTTTAATCATATAGATTTCCTGTTATTAGATTGTTATTAGTTCCTGATTTCAAATCTTAAAGCCTACGTAAAAAATATTCATGACTTCAGATGAGGATTAAAACCTAATAGCAAAGGACTTACAACTATTACAACTAAGGAAAATCAAAGATTTTCCTTAATTCAAGTCATCATAAGATTGTCACGAGATTTTTAACAGGGCACTGTTTTTCTTCAATGAACACCTCAGTAAATTGACGCTAAGATATAACGCGGCTGTCCCAAGGAAAAACACAGTATATGCAATTTTTTGTAAATATAATTTTTAACATATATATATATATATATATATATATATATATATATATATATATATATATATATATATATATATATATATATATATATATATATATATATATATATATATATATATATATATATATATATATATATATATATATATATATATATATATATATATATATATATATATATATACAGGGTGCTACAAATTCGAGGTACGAGCATTGGTATCTCGGTAATCGTAATAGATACGAACATAATTAAATTGGGGCAAAGTTGGCGTGGAGATGTTCACCAAGATGCCATCAAAAATATTTTTTAAAAATTTCAAGGATTGCTGAGCTTTTTGGACTCGGTCTCCTGAGTACAATGATATGCCATACTTTTTTTTTAATATTTTTTTTTTGTTTTGACTTTTGAACATAATTTATTTAAACTAATTTCAAGTACGGTTCTGTTTTTTTTAAATATTTAATCTATTCATCGTTAAAATATTGACAAGCTTTCAAACTTAACAATGATGTGGGGTAAAACATTGAATGCGGAAAATCAAATGCAATAAAATAATATAAAATGATTAATATAAATATAATATAATATACCAAACCAAACCAAATCAAATCATTTTCCCGGAAGATAGATTGGAAATGGTAGAGCAGTATAATGTCCAGCGAGTTTCCTGGATCCATCGCTATTACTTGACGTCATTTGTAAAAGTGTGAAATCAGTTCATCTCAACATTTACAATAAAGAGTACAAAATGCATTCGGAAGTATAAGAAGAAAGTTCAAAGAGCTATAAATAAAATTAAACGAAAAATTAATTTGTGCAATAGGGAAGGTGGTAACCCTTTCGAACCTGTAGAACATTAGAAACTAGTTTGTAGAAGTTGATATATTTATAATAACTACGATTAATATTATATGCATATTATTAGATCGCACACTGAGATTTCAAATTCACAATAAAAATGTTAAAAATAATATCTTTAAATTTCTGACCTGGATATTATTTATTTGAATCTTCTAATTGGCTCGATTTTCCTTATTCAATGTTAATTAGCACTGATCAATATTGTTGCAATGAATATAATCAGATTAAATAATAATTTAAGAAACCAGAGTCGGGCTTGAAATTATTTTAAATAATAATTAAATAGTTTTGTTGTTGTTAAGGTACCCAAAACAAAAAAAAGTATAAAGTGTGGCACATCATTATACTCGGGAAACCGAGTTCTTTCAAAACCTGAAATAAAAAATGCAGGTCTGTATTTAAAAAAATTAATTTGCCTCTGTATCTCACAAAATATCAGCTAATTTGAAAATCTAAAAATATTATTAGATAGCCCTAATAAAGTTGCTATGAGAATATGTAATTAGTTTTTTGATTTACTAAAAGGTAACGACAGGAAAAAATAAAATAGATTTCCAAAAAACTCAGCAATCCTTGATATTTTTAAAACTTTTTTAATGGCATCTTGGTGAACATCCCAATAGACAACTTTGCTCCAATTTAACCATGATCGTATCTATTACGGTTACCGAGATACCAATGCTCGTACCTCGAATTTGTAGCACCCTGTATACTTGGTCATTATCTATCTATTGCAATCGTAAAAATCGTTAGATTTACATCAAAATAACGCAGATACAGACTAAAAGAAATGCAATGCAATACATGCGATTGGTATAGCAAAGCAAATTTTACTCTTAATTTCTCTCAAAAACATTTTTATCATATACTGTGTTCTTCCTTGGGACAGCCGAACGGCGAATGCAGATTCTATGGGGAAAATGGAGAGACGACAACAATTCGTGCCATAAACTTTAGTACTCTCTCTCTCTCTATCTTTATTTCTACAAGAGGAACGTAGTTGTCAGGTGATGTGTGAGGTTTGTCTCCATAATTCCCTGTCTTGTGCTTCATGTACAAGCGTGTGCAGTGGCTTGTGGGTGATCTTTGATAGCTGGTCTATCCATCGGGAGGGCGAGCGGCCTCTTGGTCTTCTTCCCGGAACCTTGCCCTGTATAATGAACTTTTCCATACAGTCAGTATCCCTCCTCATAACGTAACCGAAATATTTAAGCATACGTGACTGTATAGAAGTTGAGAGGCGTTCTCTTTAGTACTAAATAAAGCTAAATATAAAAGTTACAGAGTTTTTAAATATCTATTAGCGAGTAATAAATTTAATTATACAGGGTCGATCATAAAGTCGTGGCACATCAAAGTTTCATTTTTTTAACCCCTATATATTATTGCATATTTCCGTTCTTTCTTTAATTTTAAGCAAAAAATGAGATACACACAATGTACCCCGAACCAACCGTTTCCGAGTTTTTGACTTTTGAAAATATCACTTAAACAATTCGATTTAATTAATTTTGATATGTTCGGTATCAGTTAGCGATGCTGTTCTGCGGAAACTGTGACACTTAATAATATTTGACATTAGTTTTCAAGTTAGTCTGCCAATTACAAAATGTTCGTTTACCATTTCAAAATCAAAACTTCAGAATTCAGAAATTGTTGAATTTAGGTACATAATAAATTCAACAATTTCCGTTCCAAGTCAATAACTCGGAAACGATTGGTTTGAGGTACATTGTGTGTATCTCAATTTCTGCTTAAAATTGAAGGAAGAACCGAAATATGCAATAATATACAAAGGGTTCCGTTTTAAAAAATGAAATTTTTATATGCCACGACTTTATGACCGACTTTGTATACTTAAATTTAGTATCTCCTAATAGATATTTAAAAAACCTATGACTTTTATATTACCTTTTTGCGGTACCTCTTATATTTTACCTAATAATCGACCGTTCCCATACATATCAGCGGACCTGTGTAACAAAAGCTGTGCATAATCCATGTGGTTAGGATTACCATTTTCTGTTCCTTTCAATAAACGATCCAAAAACGAAACACGTACTTTGTTCATTTAATAAACAACACCGTAATTTTGTTTCCCTTTTTTACGGTATAGATTTCACCGGTCACTGAAGGAATTCGTTAACTTTCTCTGCAGGAAAACAAAACAAACAATCTAATTTGCTTCCCGAATTAAACCAAAATACCCCAATTTAAGCGGAAATACCTAAAACGTAAAGTAAAAGCGGAAGGGAACGGACATTGTTTCCAAACTTCAGTTTTTTTCAGTATTCGTACTCTTTGGTATTCAATCGGGATTTTTCATCCGGAGGATGTCAACAAAATTTACTGGTTAAGGATTATACGACCTCTGAATTATTTGGAAGGTGCTTTGAAACGTGCTTTAAATCTTTTATTTGTTAGGTGCCCTTATTTGCACGACGTTAAATATAACCTTATTTTAGTAGTGATGATCAAGTAAATTAGACAACAATGTTAAAGAGATTTTACATTGTTATATTAGGGTGTCCGTTATTTATAAAATTGATCATTTCTCTCACGACGCCCTCTAAATTTTTAGTTTATTGTCTAAAGAAAAATAACAGACCATTGTAAACCCTTAATATTCACAAAAAACCTTGCCCCAAAGACGATTCATTTCCCATTCAAATTCCATAGGAATTTGCCACTTTTTGCAAATATTTTTTTTTCTTTCGATCTTGTCCTCTCGCAGCCATGATAGTCACATATTCTTGTACAGAATTGAACGCTCTACAAAAGGGTTCTTACAATTTTCCGATAAAATTAGTCCTTAAAAAGTTATTCACGGTTAAAGTTAACCACTCGGTAAATTTTTCAACTCTTTTGACAAAATTATGATTATTTTTGAAAAATTTAATCTATTACTGTAAAAGTATATAATTCTGATAGTGTTAAGTTTGGGAATTAAGAAATCTTCAAGTCTAATGAAGTTTAAACCATTTATAAGTATAGCTGACTTATTTTAATAAACATTCTTTAGTTGGATTTTTATATTTCTTCTTATACTCGCTTACAATCTGAATCACATATTGTTTTTCATCTTGACTTCTAGATAAAATATTAATGTATTCTTCTGACAATTTAACAGCTCTTTCTGCAGTGTCATTAACTATTCTCAAATTTTTCACAATTTCTAAGCCTCTCATAATATATCCAAGATTCTTTAACCATTCCGTACTGCCTAACTGCAGAAAACTTAACGTATTAATATTAAACAGTATAAAAATTGTTACGAAATAAGTGTTTAGAAATATTGAACTTGTCATTATTCACTTTTGAAGCTTCGACCATTTTTTTGATACTATAATAAGTACTAGCGTATACCAGCGACCTCGTTCGCGTCGAATTAATCATTTGTAATGGTGACGATAAAGCAGAGCAAGAATTTCCATTAACATACAAACTGGATAAAATTTTCTCACATTTATGTCAGCATGAGAAAAAACAATATGGCGATATTAATATATTACTTGGTAATATTTGAGGGGTAGTTTCATCTCGTTGGAATTTAACTTTCGAAAAATCCGTTTGCCAAAAATAAGCTTTTACGTCAAGTAGTTTAAACAGAATCGTGGTTAAGAAGTTACCCAACTTTTTGGAACACCCTATATAATTTTTTAAATAATATCAAAATATGTAAAAAAACAAATAAATTATGCCTGTCCGAGCGTTTTCCCGAAAGACTAACAGTTTTTTAAATAACATATATTGTAATATTTGAGGGGCGTTTTCACCCCCTTGAAATTTGAGATTCGAGAAACCCCTCCTTATCGAACCTCTACACCCCACAGTCAATCCGTTTGCCAAAAATCAGCTTTAGACGTCAAGCAGTTTAAGCAGAATCGTGATTACTCAATGGTCATATTTTATGAAACTATAAATTAATGTATAAATTTATAAAAAATCTTAAAATATGTAAAACAACAAAATAAAATATACGTGTTTAAGAGTTTTCCGAAAAACTCACCGTTTTTTAAATAAAAAATATTTTAATATTTAAGGTTGTTAACTTTAACCGTGAATGACTTTTGAAGGAGTAGGTTTATCTAAAAATTGTAAGAGACTTTTTTGTAGATCGTTCAATTCTGTAAAAGAATGTGTAATTGTCACGGCGAGAGAACATTTCAAGAAAAAAACCACTGATACCACTGGATCTTTTCTGGATTTTCTCTCTTGTAAATTTAATCTACTACCTATGTAACCATATTATCAAGAAATTGTGTTTTTTAACTAAAAACTAAAGAAAATGCAAAAAATTTTTCAAATAATTCCGAATTTAAAAAAAAATTCGCGAAAAAAATCTCATAGGCGTGTTTCTGGAGTCAAACTATACTACCAGTTAAAATACTTGCACTTATTTCTGGGACACCTTGTATAGCAATATTGTTTAAGAATGTTTAAGTTTAAAAGAGTATCTTTAAATGATTAATTTATATACAGCGCCCAAGATAAAGTGGCTACTTTATTACTTCAATTTGCATAAATGAAGGAAGATTTCTTTGCTCGTCTTCCAGAGTTAATTAAAGATGACTGAAACTTTAGTCAAATTGTAGGGTTTATTTTGGATTTATAATTTTATTCACTTCCATGCTTTTTTTATATTTTACTATGGTGAAATTATTAGTTCTACCCCTGATAATGTATGTAATTAATGTAAGTTTTATTTTACACTTTTTGGTATTAGTTAGATAGTAGAGTTTTGTGTATTCATTCTCACATGTACAGGGTGTCCCATTTTAGTTGAAATCGTACGGTATATCTCCGTTATTAGTAAAGATAGGAGGATTCGGTTTTCACAAACCTGGTTCACTTTTTTGTCAAACGGAAGGCGCTGTCAATAAAATGTTTATAGCCCTCTTTGTTTCTGAGCTACAGGGTATTGTGAAAGGTATCGAGAAGGTCAAAAGTGATTCTTTTAAAACTTCTTATGTTCAATACAGTGGTGTAGTATGTTTTTTTTTTTTCGAAAAAAATATATCTGAAAATATGAACTAAAGTTATGTTTTTTCAAATGGAACCCCTATATATTTATAAATCATAAGTAGAGGGAGATGGCCGATTCACCATCAGGAGGAGGAGAAGGAAGGAGCAGGAGGAGGCGTAAATCAGCTAAGAACATGTAAAATAGTCTAATAAACAAAAATAAACAGGTTTAAACAAGAAACAACAGCTTTTGAACTGCTTTGAACGGCTTTTTAGTTTAAAACAACATACCTGTTCATTTTTTGTTCAAACCCGTTTAAGTTAAAGCTGTTGTTTCTTGTTTAAACCTGTTTATTCTTGTTTATTAGACTATTTTACATGTTCTTAGCTGATTTACGCCTCCTCCTGCTCCTTCCTCCTCCTCCTCCTGGTGAATCGGCCATCTCCCTCTACTATCATATGATCCGTCTTACTATGAGCTTCTCAGAAATATATAACACTCTGTATTTGTTTTCACTATTTACTACAATATTTAAAAGATATAATTTTCTTATTATAGTAGGCCGTGATGGATAACAAACAAATTAAAATGGTGTTTGCTAAAATAATCATGCACTTATTAAAATTTAATTTGAGACTGAAATACTTTACTTTTAAACTGTTACCAGTGAATCTCTGAATATGTTTTCTTCTTTTTTTTATAACGGGATTTATTATGACGGGATGGGTTTGCAAATATCTAAAAGCTTGCCTGATAGTATTTTCCAGGTCTTCGACATTGTTGCAGTTGCCACGATATATTTCAAATTTCAAAAATCACTAAATACAAAAATCGAGATAGGTCAAATCCGGGGATCATGGAGGCTATCGTATGGGTCCATTGGTCCCAATTCATTGATTTAGGAAATTGTCATTTAACAAAGTTCTAATATTTTCTATAACATATAACTTGTAAGGAGGAATCTCATCTTGCTGAAAGTACATTTCACGTAAACTATCTAAGGGAATATCTAAAAGTTCCGGTACGATAGTTTCCATGATATATAAAGATGCATTAGATTAGAAGATGCAAGAGAGTGGTATACGTTTAATAATTCTTTAGCTTCTTTTATTATCAATCATGGCCGACTAGCAAAAATGATTTTTTAATGATAACTTTTAAATATTGCAGTAAATAGTGAAAATAAATATATATTTTTGAAGAGTGAGTGACATTTATTTTTGAGAAGCTTATGGCAAGCCACATCATATAATTTATAAATATACAGGGTGTTCCATTTAAGAAAACATAATTTTAGTTCATATCTTCAAAAATATTATTTTCATAGAATAACATACTCCGCTACTGTATTCTACGTAAAAGTTCTACAATAAACAGTTTTTATCTTCTCGATACCTTTCACAATAACAGAGATACAGGGGTTTCCCAAATTTTTTTTTAAAAAGACTCTGTAGCTCAGAAACGAAAAGGGCTACGAAAATTTTGTTTACAGCAAATTACATTTGACAAAAAAGTGGGACAAGTTGGTGCAAACCGCACCACTCTGTCTTCACTACGGAGATACCGTATGATATCAAGAAAAATGGGACACCCTGTACTTATTCGCATATGAGTAGAAGTATAAACCTTGTAAAATACACTTTATTACTTCACACGAAAATGGGACATCCTATACAGTGAAGTTTTTAATGATATATAGTCATCCACATAGAAAAAACTTAAAAAAAAACTTAATTAGTACTTAATCAAGTGGAATTCAAATTCAGCTGCTTCAAATAATAGAGGCATTTTGAAAAAAACAATCAAAAGATAAAAAACGCTTCTAAGACTATCAAAATGTTGATCTAATAACAATTTGACGTTTATACTATTATGTCAAAAGCAACTTTTTCCAAAGCCTACCATGACTTTTTTTACTGAGGCATCGTTTCTTGTTCACCGATTAATATCTTAATTATTAGATATTAATACATCTGTTATTATGGTATTCTAGTATATCGTCGATTTTAAAATAAACTAACTGTTTCTATCTTATTTTTTTATTAGAATGGGTATATTCAAGAGGGCTACTGACTAATTAAGAGCTTATTTCTTGGTATGTATTATAATTTTGCTAATATCTTCGGTTTAAAAAATATATCCAGATGCAATTTTCGCTGACTTTTTAAGCTTTTATTACTCTTTCCTATTAGCTAAAATTACATATAGTGTCGTATTTAATTTTTTTGAAAAAACGGGCAATGTTTGTTAAATTGTAAGACAGCGGCCCTTATCGTCTACGTTCAAAAGCTAATTATTATTATTTTATGGTATAATATAGAGTAAGAAACGCTCTTTTAAACGAGCCCTCGTTTGTTGGATTCCGATCATCCAGTCCGGAGTTATTACCATTTAAATAAAGACAGATCTAACCTTCCCCTACCACTTTATTTTAGCAGATAGGGCAAAATAGTTCTAACAATAAAAATAAGAAAATTATGAAGCTATTATTTCTAGTACCAACTATCTAGACAAAATTCTATTTTCTTATTTTCCATATCAGTTGCGCCCTCTAGCGGCCGTTTTACAAACTTGAAAATAATTTCCAGCAATTTCTCATAGCCACTTTAATTTTTATAAATATTTTTTCCGTAGGCCCTACGGCTAATACTTTCCGAGATACAGCCGAGAGCTATTCTTAGTGGGACACCCTGTACAGTCGAGCTCTTAATGATGTAACGTCATGCATATCTGTCTGGTTAAGACACAACTGTCTCTGTGAATGTAATTCAAAATTTATCCATCAATTTAAGAGAAATAAAGACTGTGCAGCTACTTACAAAGCTATATTTGTTTAGCAAGCTGAAGGAAACTTCGACCATTTACCAATGCTGTCGTACTGCATCAACTATAAATATACTCGGGAATCCCAATTACGATGCCAATTTCTTTGCCGATGAAACTATAGAAAACAAATTTGATTTACTAGTTTTCTGGTCCATATGAACTCGACAATATAACTGGCACACAACTCCGCGAGCACAATAGGAAAAGTTTCGGTTGGGAATTCGATTTTCAGGCCAAGTCTGCTTTAATAAAACTTTTATAGATATTTCAGCGATTCCGATGTTCCCTCTCTAACTTTTCCACACAATTGTCGCCAGATTACCTCTCAATTATTGTTTTTCTTTCGGGGAAGTTTTGGTTTCTATCGTTAATATCAATAATTGTTTCTCTGTTTTTGTTTCAAAGGCTAGTTTTTTTAATCAAGTATAGTAAACAGGGCCATATCCATATTTTACCGTATTGATAATACATTACTGGTAACCTGGAATGTGGATCTTCAAACGATCTAAGACATCAGAAGAAATTTCTCAGGACGACCGAGAAAAATCAAAGTTTTTAACAGGAACTGTCTTCTCAATGGATTGAAGCTGGAAACAATGGCGAATGGAGATTCTGAAGGAAAATGGAGAAACTAGAACACCTTATCACGGAGTGTCCCAAGACGACAACCATTCGACAAGTTTCTGTCCCCAGGGATAATAATTACCCGAGTTTATTAACACTTTAGTCCGCGTAAGTCCCATTAACCCCCCAGTCCTGTTCGTCAAAAAAAAAGTAAATAGTCTTTATTATAGAAAAAGATATGAAGTTATACAGTATTAAAAATTCTAAAAATATTTCCTGGATCCTATCAAAAAAAAACCTATGGGTATTTCGCCACTGGAAGAAAATCTACAAAATAAATTAGTTATGTTTTGTAAGCACCGCTGCGTTAATCCAACGGAGACTAACTGTCAGTAGTGGCGTACTAATAAACACATTTTCTTAACGAATAAAAAAATGCCAACGTTTCGGAAAGTATATGTCTTTCCGTCGTCGGAAACAAAAAAAAATACAAAGAACAAAGAACAAAGAAAACAACTAGTGAAAATATCTAAATACAACTATTCAAGAACACTTTTTTTAAACAGATACATCTACAAAAACCATTGACGTTCTGTTAAAATGACATTATATTAAGCTAAACTTCAAAATTAACAATTACTACCTGATAACAATTACTTAATAAGGTAAAACCAAAAAGCTTTAAAACTTTCTGTAATTAATTGTATTCATTTTTTAGTTTTATTCATTTGATTATTTTAGTTTTAATTTTTATGTTATTAATTTATTAGGTTTAAATGTATGTTATGTTCTTTAAAAATCAAAGAAGCGATTGCCATACATTACTAACATCTACAGATGCCCGAGTAATACATTTATTTTTATTAGATTTTATTAAAAAAGCCTCTTTTATTTTTCTTTTAGATGCTATCGCTTCTTTCATTATCATTTTGACGTTGTTAAAATTTATTCTATGCCCTGTGTCCCATGAATGCTGACAAATCTTAGATTTGTGAAAATCTCCCTTTCTTAAATAATCTTTATGTTCTTTAATTCGAACAATGAAGGGTCTAGATGTTTCACCAATGTAAAATTTATCGCATTCACATGGTATTTTGTATATTACATTTTTTGTTTGGTGTCCAGTGATCATTGGTTTAGTGTGTGTTAAAATGGGCCTGAGTGTATTTTGTGTTTTGAGAGATGTTTGTATGTTATATTGTTTTCCTATCCTTCTGATTTTTTCCGAAACGCCTCGTATGTATGGAATTGTAAGTTGTATATATTGTGTATTGTTGTCATTGTGTGTAGCCTGTCTAGGATTTGAGGTTTGTATTTCGTTTAATGTTTTGTCAATAAACGATGGTGGATAGTCGTTTTTTTATTAACGTAAGACTGACCCTGTGTAACGAAATCGTTCTTCTTAATGACACACTTTCTTAAACTTAATTTTGGTTCTTTTCTAATTAACTTGAACTAAATTACCCGTAGACACTTAACTCAAAGAACGAAAGAAAAAACTAATATAAATTAGTAAAGAAAGCAATTTTTAGATTTTTGCTCGATGCTAATTCTTAGTCACAAAGGAGACGAAAAAAAGCGTATAAAAACGAGAAGAAAGCAAGGATTCATTATTAATGCAAATTAAAGCAATTAAATAGACAAAAACAGAGGGTTATCAAACTTTTCCCTTCGGTCGTCGTTTTTGCCCTTTTGAAGACGGAACGACTAGATAATTAGCATGATTTTTTCCGGTCTTTTTTTAGTTCGAAGCTTGGCTGTGTTATTGACGATAAAATTGCCTTGTAATTTGGAACAGATTAAACAGCAATCTGCTGTTTGTCTATTAAAAACGCATTTAAAACATTTTCTTTTCCTTTATTTTAATTACATTATTATTATCTTGAATTCGTGGAAAGTGGAAATCCTGTTGCACCATATCGTCCAGGAGGCAGTGATTTTTTTTTGTACTTATCCTCCCAGTCAGTGCATATGAAATATTTTGTTCGGATGTTTATATAAAATAACAATTTATGAGTCTGGGCTAAAATTTTCGAATGGGTTTATTAGATAAAGAAAGTCCATTTAAATATTTGACATTTATTTTAAATGCGTAATCCTAATGCGCCTAACAAGCGTTGGACGAGTCTGGCAAAGCTTTGAGGATGTTCCACTTTAGCCCGGGTTATTATTTGCAACTTCAATTATAATATAAACTTTATGATTATTGTTAGTTCCCAGTAGTTCATGGGTGTTTGGGAAAAATCGTTGTTTGGGAAAAATGTTGAAAAAAATCGTTGGTGTTTGGGAAGACTCGAAAGAAAACAATGTTTTTATGACGTTTCCCGACTTTATTGTCGCTTCTTCAGGCACCAAAACATTTCCTTTCGAGCCTTCCCAAACACCCACGATTTTTTTTCTGCCTAATATAAACTCTCATCTGACAAATTTTTAGGATTGCGAAAATAAAGTTAATTGTTTCAATAATTTTATCCAATTTTTAGACAGACTATTTTTTTAGCTGCACAAGATCTCTCAAAAAAAGTGTAGTACATTATTTGTACTTTCTAACGCATTTTTCGCCTCTACACATTGAAACCCCCCCTACCCCTACATATATATGACATTTGCTTAGAATAACATATCGAATAATTCTATCGGTGTTTGCTGACTGGGAAAAAAATACCGAAAATCTTCAGTGCCTTCTGAACTAATATTATTACAGAAATTCATAAAATAAATTAATCTGTGGATCATTTTTCTTAAAAAAAACCGTCGCTATACTTTATCGGGCCCATTTTTTCTCGCCTTCAAATTCGCTAATGGATATAATATTTTTTTGGGGTAGACAAGGCCTAATTTACTACTTACCTGACCCGCTATGACAGAATCCGTCTTGTTTTATTAGGGCCACGGTTAAAAAAGGTCGATCTTAGTTCATAACGAAAGACAAACGGGTGTGGAATACAAATGGGTCGCGGAAAATGGCCGATGACGATGCTGGGGAGAAACAAAGAACAAGAGAATTTTAAGGAAAAGATTATAAAACAATATTTTTGAAAGAGAGACTGTTTTAGACTTTTTAGAGTAAATCTGACAAATCTACTATACAAAATTGCAAATGTACAATTAATAGTTAATAATATCTTAACTTGTTTAACATATCAGATATGGAGTATATCACAACTGACTACACTATTAACAAATCGATATTTCATAGGAACGTTAAAACAATTAATCTAATATAAAATAGCACTAAAGACCGTTAAATAAACTAAAATACCCTACAATTAAATTTCAATTTATTAAATATAAAGAGACCTTTAGCGCAAGGAACCGCAGTCGCATATTGCGATACGATTCAATTCCCGGCCTGTAAACAGGCTTCGAAAATTAGTTTCCACCCAGAAATTGGATCGCTATAAAATGTACCTACAACCCAATATAATAATATAATAGGTCAATTGGGAATTTAATTAATTTCAGTTGGCGGAGCTGATTGAAAAGCCGTCGTTACATAAATTTTCGACGATGAATATTTTACCGTTGGAAAAAGTAAAATTCTTAATTCATAAAACTTTAGTAGTTATTAATGATACAAGTTCGATACGAACATCATAATGAAACGCGTGTAAGCGTTAGCCGAGTGGCTTAGTTACACAAGTTTCATTAAAAAGTTCGTATCGAACGTGTATCATTCAAAATTTAATCTACGACGCGACACGAGGAACGATCCAAAGAGATTTGATTTAATTTAAAATATCAGAGATATCCTTATATAAATTATAATTCGAAATTATCAGGTGCCCATATTAGTCGACGCCGTGGTAATCATGCTTGTTGATTGTTTCCATTTTGACTTTGACAACTCAATTATTGATGTTCAATTTTGTGTTAAACGTTCAGTTTTAGCAAAAAGCAAAAAATAATATTAATATGGGTGATTCTGGTTCTGAAAGTGTCCCTTCGGATATTGAAGGCATTGCGCAAAACGTTGTCGATTCCCTAGTTCCCGAAAAATCAAGACAAACGTACGAGCAAGCCTATGTAAAACTTGAAAATTGGTGTAAAGGGAAAGGAATCAAGAATAGTAGTAACGAAAAGCTTCTCCTGGCATATTTTGAACATCTTTCAAAACATAGGAAGGCTTCATCACTTTGGGTATATTATTCCATGCTACGTTCAGTTATATCAGTGAAGAAAAATACAGATATTTGTAAATACGTCCATTTAATTGCATTTCTAAAAAGAAAATCGGAAGGATTTCGGTCAAAAAAATCGAGAATTTTAAGAAAAGAAGACATAACTCATCTTTTGTTGGAAGCTGATGATAAAACTTATTTCCTGACAAAAATTTCATTGATAGTGGGACTTGCGGGAGCCTGCCGGCGTATCGAGTTGACAAATCTGCAGCTGCAAAATGTTAAAGATGAAGGACAATGCATTCATGTCATTATTCCATTTACGAAAACAAAGATATCATGAGATTTTTTTTATAACGAAAGGGAATGTAAGGAATAAATATGGTGGAGATGGTTCGAAGATATATGCGGCCAAACAACACAGAGCATACTCGATTTTTTGTGGGCTACAGAAATGAAAAATGTATTAAGCAACCCGTTGACATTAATACTTTAGGGAAAATGCCGTATAAAATAGCATTGTTCCTAAGTCTTCCAAATCCACAACAATACACTGGACATTGTTTCCGTAGATCGCCTGCGTCGTTGCTTGCAGATTCAGGAGTGGATTTATTAAATGTTAAAAGACATGGTAGTTGGCGCTCTAACACAGTGGCAGAGAGCTATATAGAAAATTCCAAAGAAAATAAGAAAAAAGTGGCATGTAATATTTTGGGTAACATTTCTGGCAATGATGGGTCTTCAACAAGTTGAAGCACTCAGGAAATAAATTTACTTTCTAAAAATTCAACTCACCTGTCATCGTCTGGAATTAATTTAACCAATTGTACTGATATTATAATTAATGTTTACAATAAATAAACGTATTTAAGTACCTTTTTTTGTTTGTTTCTTATTTTAAAATTTGCGTGTTATTATGAATTCATAATAGAACTAGTACTATTATGAAAGCCATAATGACATCCAAATGACAATGTTAAATGTGTCATAATGACATTTATTTATTTATTTTTTTTATTTTTTTTTTATTTTTTATTTTTTTTTATTTTTATTACTGTAAACACAACTTCTGACAAGCAGCGTCCGTTTAGGTTTAACGCAGAAGTGTTTACAAAAAATAACTATTTTATTTTGTAGATTTTTCTTGCAGTGCAGTGGCGAAAAACCCATAAGGATTTTTTTGGATAGATGAATCCGCTACATAGGTATAGACATTTTTTATAATGACATTGTCATAGATTAAGGTTAATTAAAATAACGATAATTAGTGTTACTAACTCATTAAAAAAATTTCTATAGATCTATTTTTATATGAATATAAATATAATATAATATATTTATATGTAACGCTAAACCAAACCAACCAAACAAAACCATCACTAACAAATGGACACTCTTAAAAATTCTTTTTAGACGACTGGTTAGCTTTCTTTCAAACAGTATTGTAATATAACTTTACGTATCATTATTCTTTATTTTTCATGTATATTTCAATTTTCTTGATGATAAATTAACGTGTCTCAGTATCCGTTTCCTGTAACGTCGCCCAATCTGCCTAAGACAGCAAACGTCATACAATTTCCAACGTCCCAAAGCGAATTATAACGCGCAACTCCTTATCTCTAACTGTTCATTAAGCCGTCCATCCGTTAATCTATCGCTGTCCCTGTCTGCGGACTTATGAGGATCGTCCGAGACTACTTTTGTCCCTTACCCTCGTCTCCTCCACTTTGTTGTTTATCTTGAAGGAGTTCCGAGTGGGTCCCGCTCTCTTCCCGGCTGTATCTCGATGGCCTAATTAAATTTAGAGGGACGTTAATTTAGAATTCAAATACTTACTCACAAAAGGGCCTTTTTATTTTGAAATTAGTAGCGAATTTAAGGAAGTTGTAAATATTTTCTATTCCGAGTAATTGTCTTTGTTAAAATGTCTAATTGCAACTTAAAAATACTCAAATAGTGAAAAAGAATAAAATCCAAAAATACTGAGCTTATAACCTGTGTTTTTGACAAGTGGCTTACCCATATAACTTTTTATTTTTTCTGATAAAGAAACTAAACATGATATATGAGCAGAGCTGCAACAAGTCAGTTTTAAAAAGACGTCTTAATAGACCAGTCACCTTAGGGGTTTCACCTCGGAATTCGAGATAACCGGCTGTAAACTCGTATAAACCTTTATTTTAACATCCTAAAACATGTCTCAAAACCTACATATGACAGCGTGTGCGCGACTTGTAGATAACTGAGGTCAAAGGTCAAAAAATCGATTTTTTTGCGCATTTTTTGCAAATATCTCGTTCCCTTTTACATTTACGCTATTTGTCTTTATTATAAATATTATAGAGGATAAAATTCTCTACAACTTTTGTTTCAAAAATGTGTTTGTACCTCAAACCGTTTTTGAGATAGAGGTCGGTGGGCGAGTTCAACCTGTTGTAGTTTCTCTTTCTCTCTCTCGGTCAAAAACACGCCGTATAAAGTCCGTTAATTATTGAAAAATATATAATTATAAATAATTTATATTTTTTCATAAAAGATCATATTGAATATAATAATTTTTTTCATAAATTAAAAAAAAAATTAATTTCATCATTTAATAACATTTACCTCTTTATACAATTAGAAAATTATTAACAGAAATACTTTAATTACATTTTAATTATAGTTAGATTTACACTAATTGCATTTTAAGTAAATAAAAAGAGAAGAAATACATTTTTAATTTATATGTCTATTAAAAAATACGATTTCACACATTTCTCATGGTTGAAATTAAAAAAATTGAATAAAAATAAAAAGAACTCCCATGTTCTTATTTTCAGTTTTCTTCTTCTTCTTCATCATCATCGTTGATTCAGGTCGTTGTGGAATTTCAAATTCTTCTTCATTTTTATCTTCAACGACATTTTTCGCCAACTCTTCTAGGACTTCGGGGTTAAATGTACCATCTTCATTGACATCACTCTGATAGGGTGAAGCATTTAGACAAGTTTGCCCATTACACTGGCCACAAGCTAAAGAGCACGGCAACCCTGATTTCCTGCATCCACATCGCGAACCACAACCATTCTCGCAGTTGCAGAATATTGTGTTCAGCAAATTTTCTGGAGCTGGGGGTAGAATAGTAGTGGTAGGTTCCAGGAATCCATTACGCATTATCATCCAACCCCAGTCCTGGGGTTCTATAAATCATGCCCTAACCAAGTCTGAACTTGGTAGTAAACACGATTGAAATGTAATTAAAATATTTCTGTTAATAATTTTCTAATTGTACAAAGAGGTAAGTGGTATTAAATGAATATATACTTACTTTATGAAAAAAAATATTATATTCAATATGATCTTTCATGAAAAAATGTAAATTATTTATAATTATATATTTTTCAATAACGGACTTGAATTATACAGTGTGTTTTGACCGAGACTACAGGTTGAACTTGAATGATACCGTACATAATGAAAGACTGCGCGCTCACCGCCTTCTATCTCAAAAACGGGTTGAGGTACAAAAAAAAATTGAAACAAAAGTTGTAGAGAATTGTATCCTCTACAATATTTATAATAAATGCAAATAGTGTAAATGTGAAAGGGAATATATTTATTATTACTATTATTTTTAGATATTTGCAAAAAATGCGCAAAAAATCGATTTTTTGACCTTTGACCTCAGTTATCTACAAGTCGCGCACACGCTATCATATGTAGGTTTTGAGACATGTTAGGATGTTAAAATAAAGGTTTATACGAGTTTTCAGCCGGTTGTCTCGAATTCCGAGGTGAAATCCCTAAGGTGACTGGACTATTAAGACTTTAAGACGTCTTTTTAAAACTGACTTGTTGCAGCTCTGCTCATATATCATGTTTAGTTTCTTTATCAGAAAAAATAAAAAGTTATATGAGTAAGCCACTTGTCAAAAACACAGGTTATAAGCTCAGTAGTTTTGAATTTTATTCTTTTTCATTATTTGAGTATTTTTAAGTTGTAATTAGACATTTTAACAAAGACAATTACTCGGGATAGAAAATATTTACAACTTCCTTAAATTCGCTACTAATTTCAAAATAAAAAGGCCCTTTTGTGAGTAAGTATTTGAATTCTAAATTAACGTCCCTCTAAATTTAATTAGGCCATCGAGATATAGCCGGGAAGAGAGTGGGACCCACTCGGAACTCCTTCAAGATAAACAACAAAGTGGAGGAGACGAGGGTAAGGGACAAAAGTAGTCTCGGACGATCGTCGTAAGTCCGCAGACAGGGACAGCGATAGATTAACGGATGGACGGCTTAATGAACAGTTAGAGATAAGGAGTTGCGCGTTATAATTCGCTTTGGGACGTTGGAAATTGTATGACGTTTGCTGTCTTAGGCAGATTGGGCGACGTTACAGGAAACGGATACTGAGACACGTTAATTTATCATCAAGAAACTTGAAATACTCAAAAAGAAAAAGGAATCAATATACAAAAAATTATATTACAATACTGTTTGATAGAAAGCTAACCATTCTAAAAAGAATGTTTAAGAGTGCCCATTTGTGTATAGTGCCGATAATAAATTCTTCTTCTCGTCCATTAACTCTCGAAAGAGTATAGTGAGATCTTATATCAATTAGAGGTATGTAGTTCGTGAAAGAACTAGTTCCAATGAACTATTCCGACCCCGGACTGAAAGGAACTAGTTCCAGGTTTCTAAAAGAACTAGTTCCTCGGGACGTATTCCGGGATCGAGACTGTGACCGATATAATAATAATATGTGACGGCGACGGATCGGCCAGCGCGACCGTAGCCCGATGCTAGGCAGGAGTGGGGAGTGCCATCTGTATGTTATCGGATCCGGACCTAGAGGAAATACACGAATTAAACAAAAGACTAGTTTACGTACGAATCGGCCAGCGCGATTGTAGTCCGATGCAAGGCGGGAGTGGAGAGTACCAACCGTATGTTACCTGTCCCGGACCAAAAAAACTGATAGGACCTAGAGGAACTAATTCAAAGGCTAGTTCACGGGAATCTATTCGGTCGGCAGATCCGAGATATAATACAAGACGACGACGATGGATTCGGTCTTGTCTATTGCTACAGCCGGAGTAATTACCACAGAAAATTATCGTGGATACGGTTTTTGATTTTTAGTTTCTACTTTGAATATTTTATGGGAATGTTTCACTTTAGGTCCCTAAAATTAAAAAATATCTTCTAAAGCGAAGTAGATATTCTGAATTTTTAGAGAAAAACAAAAAGCTTGAAGCGAGAAAAAAAATTCAAATTTTCGTATAATTTCCTCAAATTGATTTGTGATATAGTTTTTTAAACTCTGATTTGAGTATATTTTTTATTTTTTTTTATCTGCAATCAAATTTACTTATAGGGAAATTAAAATAACTTGGTTGCTCATCATTGAGCTAACTCAATAAAACGACGCATTGATGACGTGCAACGAAAGTTGTTTTAATTTCCCTTTATATGGTTTTAACATATGTAATTATACGTCTCGTTATATTTCGTATATTATAAAAATTATACAGATCATACTGTGAATAGTTCTGACTGAAAACGAAACCCATTAGCAAGCAACGGGGATGTCAATGTTAGTCGGGACCTATTGTAAACTAAAGACCTAGTGTAAGGATCTATTCCTCTGGAGGAACTAGAACTAAGAAACCAGAATTCCTACCTCTAGTATCAATTGCGCGAATCGTTGTTTTCCATTCCTGTCTATCTTATGCCACTAGAGAAGCTTTTTGTAGACGGTAACCATTAATGTCTTTACTTTGGTCCATCATGACCTCCCCTTGGTCTTTGCCATTAATCTTTCCCTCCATGATAAGCTTTTGCAGTCCGTATATTCTTCTCTGTTGGTCAGTTGTTGGCCGATACCGCTGAACGTCTCCAAAGGCTTATAGATCGTGTGGCAAATGCATGCAGCATATACGGAATGAAGATGAACTGCAAGAAGACTCAAACGTTGATCATTAGCAAGAACTACATCAACAAACAAACAGTTCACTGCTAACAACATCGTTCTCCCAGCCGCCGAGACAGTTGCATACCTGGGCTGCACCCTGACTAAAGACTGGGACCACTCTCGCGAAATAAAACACCGAATCGAAATTGCGAGAGGGACATTTAACAAAATGCGAAATATACTATGCAACCTGTCCCTCAACGTCCGCACTAGAATCACAATCCTGAGATGCTACGTGCCCCCAACCCTTTTATATGGAGCAGAGTGGGTGCATCACGTGTCAAATGAGACTGTACTACATCGCATCAACAAGGAGTTGGAATTTCTGGTAAATGTCAAACGAAGAAAACTGGAATACTTCGGACACATCATGCGGAACGAGAAATACCGCCTACTCCAACATACTGCAGGGGAAAATAGAAGGCAGAAGATCAGCGGGACGCAGACGAATCTCGTGGCTGCGAAATCTACGAACATGGACCGGATTGACGTCAACAGCTTTGTTCAGAATGGCAGTGAACAAAGTGATATGGATCAATGTAATAGCCAACATCCAAAGAGGATAGGCACTTTAAGAAGAAGATATTCTTCTCGAAATGTGCCCAAAGTACCTAAGGTATAGGCTGTAGGCCCATATTTCGAAATCAAATTCCTTCTGTTTGCAGTTTTTAAAGTCCAGGTGTTGATTGAAGAAATAAAAAGATGCACAACTTTACAGGTGATTTCGTGTCACAAAACCTGTCCGAGATATAGCTGGCGATACAGTCGCCTCTAGTTAACCGCTAGTCTGATATTTAGTTTAGCTCTGCGCCGCTGCACGCTGATAGTAGGTTACAGCGCAGCGGAGGAAGAATACTGTACCGTAGTTCTACTTTCAGTCGATAAAGTGGGTGGTTGACGGAGACAGGCTTTGCCAGAACTACAGATTAATCCGTAGATTTGCGGATTTTGGGTACAGTACGTTAATAATACGGATTTTCTATCATTAAACAATTTAATATAATTAAAGAAAAATTTCCTGGACTGTGTCGAACTGGATGGCATGTGACCATCAGCTATTTACCTATAGCTGAAGAAGTATGATTCTTGGTTTGAGGGGTATAAATTCATTAATAAATAACATTATTATCATCAAAAGAATATATTAAAACCGAATTACAACCAGAAAATTTTCCTGGACTGTGTCGTTTTGAACTGGATGGCATGTGGCCATCAGCTGTTTACCAATAGCTGAAGAAGTATGATTCTTGGTTTGAGGGGTATAAATTCATTAATAAATAACATTATTATCATCAAAAGAATATATTAAAACCGAATTACAACGAGAAAATTTTCCTGGACTGTGTCGTTTTGAACTGGATGGCATGTGGCCATCAGCTGTTTACCAATAGCTGAAGAAGTATGATTCTTGATTTGAGGGGTATAAATTCATTAATAAATAACATTATTATCATCAAAAGAATATATTAAAACCGAATTACAACGAGAAATTTTTCCTGGACTGTGTCGTTTTGAACTGGATGGCATGTAGCCATCAGCTGTTTACCAATAGCTGAAGAAGTATGATTCTTGGTTTGAAGGGTATAAATTCATTAATAAATAACATTATTATCATCAAAAGAATATATTAAAACCGAATTACAACGAGAAAATTTTCTTGGACTGTGTCGTTTTCAACTGAATGGCATGTGGCCATCAGCTGTTTACCAATAGCTGAAGAAGTATGATTCTTGGTTTGAGGGGTATAAATTCATTAATAAATAACATTATTATCATCAAAAGAATATATTAAAACCGAATTACAACGAGAAAATTTTCCTGGACTGTGTCGTTTTGAACTGGATGGCATGTGGCCATCAGCTGTTTACAAATAGCTGAAGAAGTATGATTCTTGGTTTGAGGGGTATAAATTCATTAATAAATAACATTATTATCATCAAAAAAATATATTAAAGCCGAATTACAACGAGAAAATTTTCATGGACTGTGTCGTTTTGAACTGGATGGCATGTGGCCATCAGCTGTTTACCAATAGCTGAAGAAGTATGATTCTTGGTTTGAGGGGTATAAATTCATTAATAAATAACATTATTATCATCAAAAGAATATATTAAAACCAAATTACAACGAGAAAATTTTCCTGGACTGTGTCGTTTTGAACTGGATGGCATGTGGCCATCAGCTGTTTACCAATAGCTGAAGAAGTATGATTCTTGGTTTGAGGGTATAAATTCATTATTAAATAACATTATTATCATCAAAAGAATATATTAAAACCGAATTACAACGAGAAAATTTTCCTGGACTGTGTCGTTTTGAACTGGATGGCATGTGGCCATCAGCTGTTTACCAATAGCTGAAGAAGTATGATTCTTGATTTGAGGGGTATAAATTCATTAATAAATAACATTATTATCATCAAAAGAATATATTAAAACCGAATTACAACCAGAAAATTTTCCTGGACTGTGTCGTTTTGAACTGGATGGCATGTGGCCATCAGCTGTTTACCAATAGCTGAAGAAGTATGATTCTTGGTTTGAGGGTATAAATTCATTAATAAATAACATTATTATCATCAAAAGAATATATTAAAACCGAATTACAACGAGAAAATTTTCCTGGACTGTGTCGTTTTGAACTGGATGGCATGTGGCCATCAGCTGTTTACCAATAGCTGAAGAAGTATGATTCTTGGTTTGAGGGGTATAAATTCATTAATAAATAACATTATTATCATCAAAAGAATATATTAAAACCAAATTACAACGAGAACATTTTCCTGGACTGTGTCGTTTTGAACTGAATGGCATGTGGCCATCAGCTGTTTACCAATAGCTGAAGAAGTATGATTCTTGATTTGAGAGGTATAAATTCATTAATAAATAACATTATTATCGTCAAAAGAATATATTAAAACCGAATTACAACCAGAAAATTTTCCTGGACTGTGTCGTTTTGAACTGGATGGCATGTGGCCATCAGCTGTTTACCAATAGCTGAAGAAGTATGATTCTTGGTTTGAGGGGTATAAATTCATTAATAAATAACATTACTATCATCAAAAGAATATATTAAAACCGAATTACAACGAGAATATTTTCATGGAGTGTGTCGTTTTGAACTGGATGGCATGTGGCCATCAGCTGTTTACCAATAGCTGAAGAAGTATGATTCTTGGTTTGAGGGGTATAAATTCATTAATAAATAACATTATTATCATCAAAAGAATATATTAAAACCGAATTATAACGAGAAAATTTTCCTGGACTGTGTCGTTTTGAACTGGATGGCATGTGGCCATCAGCTGTTTACCAATAGCTGAAGAAGTATGATTCTTGATTTGAGGGGTATAAATTCATTAATAAATAACATTATTATCATCAAAAGAATATATTAAAACCGAATTACAACGAGAAAAATTTCCTGGACTGTGTCGTTTTGAACTGGATGGCATGTGGCCATCAGCTGTTTACCAATAGCTGAAGAAGTATGATTCTTGGTTTGAGGGGTATAAATTCATTAATAAATAACATTATTATCATCAAAAGAATATATTAAAACCAAATTACAACGAGAAAATTTTCCTGGACTGTGTCGTTTAGAACTGGATGGCATGTGGCCATCAGCTGTTTACCAATAGCTAAAGAAGTATGATTCTTGATTTGAGGGGTATAAATTCATTAATAAATAACATTATTATCATCAAAAGAATAAATTAAAACCGAATTATAACGAGAAAATTCTCCTGGACTGTGTCGTTTTGAACTGGATGGCATGTGGCCATCAGCTGTTTACCAATAGCTGAAGAAGTATGATTCTTGATTTGAGGGGTATAAATTCATTAATAAATAACATTATTATCATCAAAAGAATATATTAAAACCGAATTACAACCAGAAAATTTTCCTGGACTGTGTCGTTTTGAACTGGATGGCATGTGGCCATCAGCTGTTTACCAATAGCTGAAGAAGTATGATTCTTGATTTGAGAGATATAAATTCATTAATAAATAACATTATTATCGTCAAAAGAATATATTAAAACCGAATTACAACCAGAAAATTTTCCTGGACTGTGTCGTTTTGAACTGGATGGCATGTGGCCATCAGCTGTTTACCAATAGCTGAAGAAGTATGATTCTTGGTTTGAGGGGTATAAATTCATTAATAAATAACATTACTATCATCAAAAGAATATATTAAAACCGAATTACAACGAGAATATTTTCATGGAGTGTGTCGTTTTGAACTGGATGGCATGTGGCCATCAGCTGTTTACCAATAGCTGAAGAAGTATGATTCTTGGTTTGAGGGGTATAAATTCATTAATAAATAACATTATTATCATCAAAAGAATATATTAAAACCGAATTATAACGAGAAAATTTTCCTGGACTGTGTCGTTTTGAACTGGATGGCATGTGGCCATCACCTGTTTACCAATAGCTGAAGAAGTATGATTCTTGGTTTGAGGGGTATAAATTCATTAATAAATAACATTATTATCATCAAAAGAATATATTAAAACCGAATTACAATGAGAAAATTTTCCTGGACTGTGTCTTTTGAACTGGATGGCATGTGGCCATCAGCTGTTTACCAATAGCTGAAGAAGTATGATTCTTGGTTTGAGGGGTATAAATGCATTAATAAATAACATTATTATCATCAAAAGAATATATTAAAACCAAATTACAACGAGAAAATTTTCCTGGACTGTGTCGTTTTGAACTGGATGGCATGTGGCCATCAGCTGTTTACCAATAGCTGAAGAAGTATGATTTTTGGTTTGAGGGGTATAAATTCATTAATAAATAACATTATTATCATCAAAAGAATATATTAAAACCGAATTACAACGAGAAAATTTTCCTGGACTGTGTCATTTTGAACTGGATGGCATGTGGCCATCAGCTGTTTACCAATAGCTGAAGAAGTATGATTCTTGGTTTGAGGGGTATAAATTCATTAATAAATAACATTATTATCATCAAAAGAATATATTAAAACCAAATTACAACGAGAAAATTTTCCTGGACTGTGTCGTTTTGAACTGGATGGCATGTGGCCATCAGCTGTTTACCAATAGCTGAAGAAGTATGATTTTTGGTTTGAGGGTATAAATTCATTAATAAATAACATTATTATCATCAAAAGAATATATTAAAACCGAATTACAACGAGAAAATTTTCCTGGACTGTGTCGTTTTGAACTGGATGGCATGTGGCCATCAGCTGTTTACCAATAGCTGAAGAAGTATGATTCTTGGTTTGAGGGGTATAAATTCATTAATAAATAACATTATTATCATCAAAAGAATATATTAAAACCAAATTACAACGAGAAAATTTTCCTGGACTGTGTCGTTTAGAACTGGATGGCATGTGGCCATCAGCTGTTTACCAATAGCTGAAGAAGTATGATTCTTGATTTGAGGGGTATAAATTCATTAATAAATAACATTATTATCATCAAAAGAATATATTAAAACCGAATTATAACAAGAAAATTCTCCTGGACTGTGTCGTTTTGAACTGGATGGCATGTGGCCATCACCTGTTTACCAATAGCTGAAGAAGTATGATTCTTGGTTTGAGGGGTATAAATTCATTAATAAATAACATTATTATCATCAAAAGAATATATTAAAACCGAATTATAACGAGAAAATTTTCCTGGACTGTGTCGTTTTGAACTGGATGGCATGTGGCCATCACCTGTTTACCAATAGCTGAAGAAGTATGATTCTTGGTTTGAGGGTATAAATTCATTAATAAATAACATTATTATCATCAAAAGAATATATTAAAACCGAATTACAATGAGAAAATTTTCCTGGACTGTGTCTTTTGAACTGGATGGCATGTGGCCATCAGCTGTTTACCAATAGCTGAAGAAGTATGATTCTTGGTTTGAGGGGTATAAATGCATTAATAAATAACATTATTATCATCAAAAGAATATATTAAAACCAAATTACAACGAGAAAATTTTCCTGTGTGTTTTGAACTGGATGGCATGTGGCCATCAGCTGTTTACCAATAGCTGAAGAAGTATGATTTTTGGTTTGAGGGGTATAAATTCATTAATAAATAACATTATTATCATCAAAAGAATATATTAAAACCGAATTACAACGAGAAAATTTTCCTGGACTGTGTCATTTTGAACTGGATGGCATGTGGCCATCAGCTGTTTACCAATAGCTGAAGAAGTATGATTCTTGGTTTGAGGGGTATAAATTCATTAATAAATAACATTATTATCATCAAAAGAATATATTAAAACCAAATTACAACGAGAAAATTTTCCTGGACTGTGTCGTTTTGAACTGGATGGCATGTGGCCATCAGCTGTTTACCAATAGCTGAAGAAGTATGATTTTTGGTTTGAGGGGTATAAATTCATTAATAAATAACATTATTATCATCAAAAGAATATATTAAAACCGAATTACAACGAGAAAATTTTCCTGGACTGTGTCGTTTTGAACTGGATGGCATGTGGCCATCAGCTGTTTACCAATAGCTGAAGAAGTATGATTCTTGGTTTGAGGGGTATAAATTCATTAATAAATAACATTATTATCATCAAAAGAATATATTAAAACCAAATTACAACGAGAAAATTTTCCTGGACTGTGTCGTTTAGAACTGGATGGCATGTGGCCATCAGCTGTTTACCAATAGCTGAAGAAGTATGATTCTTGATTTGAGGGGTATAAATTCATTAATAAATAACATTATTATCATCAAAAGAATATATTAAAACCGAATTATAACAAGAAAATTCTCCTGGACTGTGTCGTTTTGAACTGGATGGCATGTGGCCATCAGCTGTTTACCAATAGCTGAAGAAGTATGATTCTTGATTTGAGGGGTATAAATTCATTAATAAATAACATTATTATCATCAAAAGAATATATTAAAACCGAATTACAACTAGAAAATTTTCCTGGACTGTGTCGTTTTGAACTGGATGGCATGTGGCCATCAGCTGTTTACCAATAGCTGAAGAAGTATGATTCTTGGTTTGAGGGTATAAATTCATTAATAAATAACATTATTATCATCAAAAGAATATATTAAAACCGAATTACAACGAGAAAATTTTCCTCGACTGTGTCGTTTTGAACTGGATGGTATGTGGCCATCAGCTGTTTACCAATAGCTGAAGAAGTATGATTCTTGGTTTGAGGGGTATAAATTCATTAATAAATAACATTATTATCATCAAAAGAATATATTAAAACCGAATTACAACGAGAAAATTCTCCTGGACTGTGTCGTTTTGAACTGGATGGCATGTGGCCATCAGCAGTTTACCAATACCTGAAGAAGTATGATTCTTGGTTTGAGGGGTATAAATTCATTAATAAATAACATTATTATCATCAAAAGAATATATTAAAACCGAATTACAACGAGAAAATTTTCCTGGACTGTGTCGTTTTGAACTGGATGGCATGTGGCCATCAGCTGTTTACCAATAGCTGAAGAAGTATGATTCTTGATTTGAGGGGTATAAATTCATTAATAAATAACATTATTATCATCAAAAGAATATATTAAAACCGAATTACAACGAGAAAATGTTTCTGGACTGTGTCGTTTTGAACTGGATGGCATGTGGCCATCAGCAGTTTACCAATAGCTGAAGAAGTATGATTCTTGGTTTGACGGGTATAAATTCATTAATAAATAAGATTATTATCATCAAAAGAATATATTAAAACCGAATTATAACGAGAAAATTTTCCTGGACTGTGTCGTTTTGAACTGGATGGCATGTGGCTATCAGCAGTTTACCAATAGCTGAAGAAGTATGATTCTTGGTTTGAGGGGTATAAATTCATTAATAAATAACATTATTATCATCAAAAGAATATATTAAAACCCGAATTACAACGAGAACTTCCAAAAATAAATATTATTATATGATTAACCAAAAAACGGCGTCAGGGTTGGTTTGGAAAGCAAGATCGCTGTTATTTTATTTGTAAAATATTATGGTAAATAGCAATAGTCGTAATTTTCAAGCAAACTAAACGACTGTTTTTGATCATAAGAAATATTCAATACCTACAAAATAATTTTTATTTTTGTTGTTTATTCTATGTTTAACACAAATATAAATTTTCAATACATAAACGCGGATTTTTCATCCAAGATATTTTCGTCAAGCGTATTACAGATATTGCACATTTTAATATGGCAACACTGTCGCTTTTAGTTCCACACCGTCTGCGATATATCTTCGCTAGCCGAATTAGAGAAAATGAATGTTTTATGCATTGGCTTCAGAACGAGTTGAGGCTCCACCGTACAGTACGTTCGTAAGGAGAAATCAAATCAGCCTTGTCACGAATTTGCGTATTAGGTTGCGTACCTTCCCAATTCTTTCAATCACCTGTCCAGTTCTCAGATACGTAAAGTATAATAGTATAATACTTTATATATATATAAAGTATCAATAGAACAAATCAGTGTTTTTTATAGTTTTAATTTGTTGCTCTGGGATATTGCATATGCGAGTCAGTTTCATTGTTGCGCTATAAAACACCTCCACTGGGTAGGTCTGGAAGTTATTAAATTTAATATAATTATTATAACCAAATATGTTAAACAAACTAGAATATCAATTATAACTAGTTTTAAAGAACATATTGCCCATTTAAAACATGGCAGAGGAGATGGAATTTATGTTGTTCAACATATTATTAATAAAAGTTATTGTATACATGTTAATAATTTAAAATTAACGAATTGCGTTTCAAATTACAGGCTATTCGATTAGAAGTTAAACTATTACAAATATCATTCATATCTTCAACTGATGACACCGTTGCAATTGATCATTATCAACTATAACCATAAATCAAAAGATAGACAGCTTAATGAGCTGTTAGAGTTAGGTATAGAGAGCCGTGTTGTCATCTAGTTTGATATAATAGGCAGTTAACTACTTGTATAAAGTCCTTGTTTGAAACCTTTTTGAAATATAATATTCGTATATTTAAGATATAATTTATACGAATATAAAAATCGATAATAGTTTAAAATGTCACACAGCTAAATTGCTTTATATAAAATATTTGCCAGAGTGTCGTCTTTAAAGCCTTACAGTCTCAGGTTGTTGAATGTTTTCATTAATTTCTCGCAACATCAACAACACTTTATTCTGTGTAGATAGCGTTCCTGCTCGGAGGGTAATAACACTTTAGTTGTTTATTTACTTTGAAAAGATTGCGTCTAAACTGCAGAACTTCTGTGTTATGTGCACCATTAAAATGCAATCTGGTGTACAACTTTAATTTTCTATTTCCAGACTTTTATTTCGGTTTTCTTAAAAAAAATGAATATAGAAATTATCATTGGATTTGAAATTGGCAATATACAAGGTGTCCCAATATTCCGTGAGCATAGAACTACTACGAATTTTTGGAATCAAAATAAGTTCATTGGACACAATGAGGAAAATGCATGTTTTTAAATAATGGTTTTAAAAAATAGTTCATATAATTACAAATTGAACAGAAAAAAAATCGTTGATATCGGTTAAGAAATGCCTCTAATATAAAATAATTAATTATTGTTAATTTAAATGGCCGGGCAAACGCTCTCTACTGCGCCTTGCCGCTGTGACGTCACCCGCCGTTCTTCTGGTTGAGTGGAGCCAGACGCGTGTTTATTTTACACAGTTTGCTTTTAAACGCTGTTGAATCCGTGTCAAAATTTTAGTTATTTGTGTTAATTAATACATAATTAGTAATTAGTGCTATTTATAAATTGTAATGGATGAGCGAAAACAAAAAAAAGGTTCAAGGCCATGAGAACTGATGCAAAGAAAAACGTTAAATTATCTTCTATTTTTACGATTTATTGTTGTGAAGATCATTTTGATGTAAGTTCATATATTTATGTATATTGTCTTACATAGTTATATGAAATTTGAATGTACAGGGTTATTGATTATATTTTGACACCCACATACAGCCTTAACTGCAAGTTTTAGAAGAAATCATTAAATAAAAAAGTTGCGTGGTTTTTCATATACTTTCTTTTAAAATTAATTCTAGTTATACAGGGTGTCTCAAGAAAGGTGGTGCAGAAAATTGTAGGTATTTTTCGCTTTTCAACTGTCAATATTTCGTAAACATTTGAAGGTAGGTATAGGATGTTATACATGAAATATATCTAGAATATCTAGAAATTTCATAAGGATCCAAAAATATATAGGGTTTTTCACTTAAAAAAGTAACTTAATTTTGGCGTTTGCTTATGGGACACCTTGTATAATATTTTCATTACTGATAAACAATTTATTTCCTATAATTTCGTAAAAAAAACAATCTTTAAAAATAACAAGGGCAAGGGGGTGTCAATATATATAAAAAAAACTTTCTTTTTCACGCTATGCTCTGGAGTTATTTTTCCACGTACTAAACAAGTATTCTGATAACCTACAGCATTATCTCCATACGTCTCCTACCTGATCTGAAAAATAAGTTTATAATATTAATTTATATCTATATAAAAGTTCGTAAGAGTAGGTACCTACTTATACTTAAATATACCTCAGTACTACAAAGAATAAATGTTACATACCTCTATGTTTTTTTCCTCGTAATTCAGCACCAATAAATTGGGAATTTGTATTTATAAAAGCAGCCAACTTAAAAGCATCGACTTTTGGCAAGTTATCTGATTGTGCTTTTACAAACCCGGAATCTGCCATTACTTAAAAAATTCTCAGAACACACAACACATACAAATAATAACTGCACAAAAAAGCATAAAAAGCTCCTTCAATCAACGCTAAAAGCAACAAAAATGTCTTAGTACGCTACCTAAATACGTACATAAACGGAACACGTCTGGCTGCTGCTGGCCATCGCGCGTCGACGAGAACGGCGGGTGACGTCAGACCAATAGAATATCGTTTCAATTCGCGAGGCGTCGTTTGCGTTATCCATAGTATTTTAATGGCCCGTTTTATAAAATTGTGGTACTGCTTTCAAGAATTTTTTTTTTTTGCATTTACACATATTTATTCTAATAAATTGAACAGTTTCTGGCGAAAAATAAAATATATGCATCTTCCTCATTGTCCTCTGTACAAAAGTGCTTCGTTTGTCCGTTAGAGAGCATCAAACGTTAACAATTAAAAACGTTAAGAATCGATATTCTGATTTGCTGGATATTTGGGGTGCCTATGTTTTGCTAATCGCTTTAACATTTCACATAAACTATACGTACTACATTTAACTTAAACAAAATATACAGGGAGTTATGTTCCGTAGACACAGAAGATTTTATTATTTCAGTATTTTTTGAATTAAAATAAATTAGTTCCACACAATTTATCTCTAGACCAAAGTGCATCGTTTATCCGTCAGAGGGCACAATCCTTATTGATAAGGAGAAGTTTATTGTCAAATATAATTTTTGATACTAACATAAAATTCCATATTTTCACCAACTAGATTATTAGCGCATATTAAATTTTATGCGCCTTTAGACCTTGATGTGAGAAGAAACATTTTTTGTAAGTCAGCTTCGGAAAAACATTTTTTTTTCTCAAAAACTATGCGCGGTGGCATTTTTTTACAAAAGACAAAAAAGGTAGGAAATACTAGAAGGACCATTTTACGAAAAAAAAAATCGGTCGTCGGTAAAGTTGAAAAATATTTCTACCAAAATTTATACAGGGTGAGTCCTAAATAAGTGCAAATATTTTCAGGGGTGGTATATTTCGACCCCAGCAACAAGTCTATGAAGTTTTTTTCGCCAAAATAATGTCGAAAATCGTGCATTTTCTTTTAAATTTCCCTGTATATTTTTCGAAAACTTTTTTGAACTGCCTGTTCACCGCAAATTTTCCCACGGTATAATTTGTTAGTCTCTAATATTACCATAGTTACGGCACTAAAAGGGATGCAAATACAGAAAAATTCCGGTGACTCTCAAATTGTTTTCAAAAAAATATTTTTTTTTAATTTTCAAACTTAAATAAATCGGTTATTTTGGACTTATTTGAAAAACGGTAAAGAGAAAATATGTTTCTTTTATCGAGATCTACAAGCCCTGAAAATATTTGAACTTATTAAAGACTCACCCTGTATAGAGGTGAGGGTAGTTTTCACCCTTCTCGTACTTTTTCATGCCTTTTCTGTGAAAGTCAAATGTTAAAGCACTAAGCAAAACATAGGCTCCGAAATCTCATTCAAATCGGAATAACAGTTTCAAAATATCTTAAAAAATGTGTTTATTTGTTTAAAGTTAGATTCCCTCTAAATGACAAACAAAACACTTTTTATAGAAGTAAATTGTGTCCAATGACCTTATTTTGATTATAAAACTACTTACTATTTCTCCTACTACTATACTTAGTCCTCCTACTCTGGGTGCCTGCTCACCAAGGGATAGAAGGCAATGAAAAAGCAAATGATCTAGCTAGAAAAGGAGCGAGCACTCCACTAACTGGACCAGAACCGTTCTATTTTCCAAGCGGGAACCAACTGAAAACGGAACTGAAAAATCTGGAATGGGTGTCCTCCAACGGTTTAAGACACTCAAAAAAGTTCCTCAGAACTTACGACTGAGAAAAATTAAAGGTAAAAAACAATCTTCCGATTGTCATGGGGTTTCTAGCAGGACACTGTCTCCTCAACGAACACCTAAATAGGCTGAAGCTGAGAAACAACGGCGAATGAAGATTCTTTGGGGAATATGGGGAATCACCAGAATACCTTATCACTGAGTGCGTTGAGACGACGACCGTTCGTGTCATGAACTTTGGTACGGCTGATGTCGAGGATGGAGAGCTGGCCTCTGTGGAGCCGTCTCAGATACTGGCTTTTGTTAAAGCCCTGAGACTGTATGATGAGTCATAACTCGTTATAACTCAAGAAAGGGGATCACACAATAGATCTGTAGGGTCGCGGTGATTAACTCCTCTCCTAAACATTCTACATTCTACTATTTCTATGTCCACGGAATATTAGGACACCCACTATAATAGGGAAAGGATTCTCAGCATACAACACTGCAACATTCTATGAAGGTAAGATAGCAGCGTGGAAGGGTCGCGAAATAATCTTAACAGTCTCATTAGTGGTGCAAGTTAATGAGAATGGCGAGCCTCTCATTTGACCTCTATTAAACCGCTATCAAATAGGAGGATATAAAACAACTTGGCGAAACAATGCAAACGGCTGTGTAATGGTGGAATAGCGGAATGTCATTAGTGAGGTCAATTAGCGATCTGATGCTAGTGGTCTCGTCGGAAAATCTATTTTTAAATTCATTATGGCTATTAGCGTCGTTTTTTCTTCAATTTAATTGCTCTTTTAAGTTAAAACTTTAATTTTTATTCGAGCTAAAGATCGGATAACAAAAATGTAACAAATTAAGTACAAGTCAACTGAAAATGTTAATAGGGTGATTTTTTTTCTTTTTCCCTTTTTTTGTTGCTATATTAGTCGCAAGGGTAAAATCTAAATCGTTCCCATATATTTTTATAGCCGAGACATTTTAGAGCGTAGAAATCTGTAAAAGTTTTTTGGATATCCATAAACCTTTTCGAGAGTCTGGAGAAGAGATAACAAAGTTTTTCCTGTTCAGTAAATATTGTTCCCAGATGTCCCATATTATATCAGAAATTTCCGCATATTCGCCGGTCTACGTCCTACAAAACTTTTAACGCCTCAGAGCAAAATATTATAATAAGATTATAAAAATCGAAAATATATCTGGAAACTTTGTCATGTATGAAAGCAACAGCTTTAGAGGATATTGTAGATCTCCAAATTTGTGGAAATATTAACACGGTAAAAATTTGTTTCTTTTTGGCTTCAGTTAGCGTAAAAGTTTGTTCCTCTAATTTCAATATAATGATTCAGAAAGTCAAAATTAGTGGCAGTAATTTTCAATATTAAAAATCAGAGGTCCTCGATTATTTGATTTTCTGAAATATCCTCTAAAGCTGTTGCTTAAAAAAGAAAAAGAAAAAGAAAAAGAAAGAAAAAGAAAAAGAAAAAGAAAAAGAAAAAGAAAAAGAAAAAGAAAAAGAAAAAGAAAAAGAAAAAGAAAAAGAAAAAGAAAAAGAAAAAGAAAAAGAAAAAGAAAAAGAAAAAGAAAAAGAAAAAGAAAAAGAAAAAGAAAAAGAAAAGAAAAAGAAAAAGAAAAAAAGAAAGAAAAAGAAATGAATAAATTTAATAATAGTGTTAACAAAAATAAAAAATACTATTTGCTGATATTATAGATTGTTTGGAATTAATGATATTAAACCGACAAAAAAAAATTCTACGATGTAATACAGTAATGACATTTTTTGTGATTAATTAATTTAATTTCTAATTGTAAAAACTGGAGGTAATTACGGGGGAGAAAAAATTAAGAGAAAATAATTAAAAAGATTAAACCTCTTTTTATCAATGCGCCGAGGAACTTTAGAATTAAGGGGATTAGCCTATTAAAGCTATTTCCTGCTTTGTTATCTTGGAGGGTCTTTCTCCTTTAATTCGGCTGTTTGGTTTACTACCCAGACCCGAGTTTGCTGTGCCGTTTTTAATTTAAATTTACGTCGCATAAACCAGACTTGGCTATATTACAAATACATTTTATACTGTTTAACTATTGAAATATATACATAAAATATTCACCAGAGGGGAAGATTGCGAAAAAGTGAGTAAAAGAATATTCGCAAAAATAATACTACCAATAAAACTACCTACTATAACAATTACTTAATGAGGTAAAACCAAAAAAAATCAAACTTTCTATATCTGATTATTTTTTATTTGTTTTTAATTTTTAAATGTGTTATGTTCATTAAAATCAAAGAAGCGATAGCCATACATTACTAACCTCTACAGATACCTGGCAATACATATATTTATGTTGGGCTAAGAACATAGAGGCGCGACGAGGATAGCGGCGAGACAGCATCGCGACATCGCGTTCAAAACAAATCTGTGAAGAGAAGTACCTGTCAACATAGTAAAGTGATCTGCTCGAGCGGTTAGATCGATCGGCGAGATCGATTCAAATAATTTTGTTTTCGTCGCTCTGTCGCGCTGTAGAAAACGGTAAATTCCTAAATATTAAATAGATTTAGTGTTTGTAGGTGAGATTTTATAGGACCAAAAAGATAGTAATCACCATAACTGGTACATTTTAGATAAGGTATGACATGAAGTGACAACAAATTTTCTTAAAGGTTATAAAACTTGTCACAATCTCTCCGGTTTTTAAGAATTTCAAGAACACTACACCTTCTGGTTTGTTAGTTTCGAATAAACCAAATATTTGCGACACTACTGTCCAGAATTTTAGGCACTGGTAACATTTTAAACTATCAATAAGCAAATGAAAATAATAGAGTTGCACAAGTACCTCGCTATTCCTCGCCGCTCTACCATGTATTATCACCTCCAGGTTTGCTCGACGCGGTATTGCGCTGCTTGCTCGCCGTTATCCTCGTCCTTCCACTATGTTCTTAGCCTTAAAATGTATTAAAAAAGCCTCTTTTATTTTTCGTTTAGTTTGGTTTGGTTTGGTTAGACAATTTTGGCGTTGTTAAAATCTACTTATGCCTTGTGTCCCACGAATGCTGAAAAATCTTAGACTTGCGCAAATCGACGTTCCTTAAATAATATTTATGTTCTTTAATTCGAACATTTGGTCTAGATGTTTCACCAATATAAAGTTTATCAGATTCACATGGTATTTTGTATATTAATTACCTTTTTTGTTTGTTGTTCAGTGTTCATGGGTTTAGGATGGGTTAAAATGGATCTCGAAAAAAAGGTATAGAAAATTTTTACAAGAAATAATGACAGAATTTATAAAGCAGGTGATAAATAGTACATTCCAAGCTACCAGAATATTTTACCGCCTTCTAATTGGATTCCTAACCTCAATTCTCCCAATTTTCTTATGTTCTTGCCCAATTGAAAAAGTTTCCCAGTCCGTTTGTTCCTGTTTAATCCCTGCAAAGTGAAATGAACTGCTTCATAATTAATTTGGATTACTTTCCATTTCGCTATTTATTTAAGCATTTAGCAAGGAAATTTGTACTTTGTTTCAACAACTTTTCCCGCGGGTATTTAATTAGGACTTCGCCTCCTTGAATGTTAAGCAGTGTTCGGCGAAGAGAGTGGCAGAGGGCTCCCAGTCTCAATTTTAGAACAAGAAAACGATACAAAGTTTAACGAAAATGTATTTCGGTTCAGCAGTTGCTAGTTTACAGTAGTGATGGGCATTACGATTCTTTTCAGTAAATTAGAGAGAAGAGTAGCTTAAATATGAGAAATTGAATCGACTTTTATGATTCCTTCATTTGAACGAGGAAACTACAGACTCGTTTCACACACAGAGCCGTGTTCCGTGACATACGGCCTTGAATGAGAGTCGTCACAGCCGTGACGCACGAGCTAGCGAGAGAAAAAGTGGTAATGGCAGTGTTGCCACAGCCACCCCATTTGGGGTAGATCTACCTCCTTATTAAACAATTTAACCCCGCTATCTCGTGATAATCTACCCCGATAAGTAGAGTTAGTAACTCGCATTTTCATTGGAGGACTGCCATATTTATTTCAAACCAATAATCAGCAAGAATATTCGTATAATTTAATAAAATTACTGTAAATCACTTAAAATAATGAATAATAAACAGAACATTTAAATAAAAACAGATCACAGACCACACAAAACAAATTGCTATTCCTTGGCGGTTGGTACACAGAGTAGGAGGCCTTTCTTTTCTTTGCCTAATTTGTTCAGCTTCTGTAGGCATTATTTGAACAACTTCAAATTGATGGTTACTGAGATGATTGTTCTTAAAGCTGCTTGATTATAACATAAAATGGCTGCTTCTTGTTTCCGAAAAAAAAAATTAAAATTATTATAAGAATTAAATTAAAAGAAATATATCTAATAAAAAAGTCTTTAGACAAATTTACTCTCTAATCTTTTCGTCCCATTCAATTGCGATTATCCCCAGCTAGTTGCGGCAATACGTGGCCGAATCGCTTAAATCCACAATCTCTAAGCCATTGAGTGTCTCAACGACGCGCGATCTTTTGTGCACTCTCGCAAAATTAGTTTCCTTAAAGTTTCCTTAATGTACATTGTTGGTCCTCGTTAGGAATGCCGCATTCTACGCCACTTGAGCGTTTATTGTGCTAAAATCGGCCGTGGACCGCCGAGATAGTTCCTTCCCTTTATCTATTCGTATAATTCGTTTAGAGTATTGTGTTATTGTAGTTTGTAACAGAGCGTCTCGGAAATAATAATAGATTTCATAAATTTGCTTCGTATTATAAAATGCGAAGAACAATATACATAAATCTTATAAAACAGTTTTTTTACATAACCCGTTTATTAAATCTTCATTTTCTCTTTCTCTTTCTCTTTCTCTTTCTCTTTCTCTTTCTCTTTCTCTTTCTCTTTCTCTTTCTCTTTCTCTTTCTCTTTCTCTTTCTCTTTCTCTTTCTCTTTCTCTTTCTCTTTCTCTTTCTCTTTCTCTTTCTCTTTCTCTTTCTCTTTCTCTTTCTCTTTCTCTTTCTCTTTCTCTTTCTCTTTCTCTTTAATTTGCCCAGATAGATCACTTTCCAAAATAGTTACACTTAAAGCTCCCTGTATAACAGAGTTAGATTATTAACAAACTAAATGGAGATAATAGCTACTGATACCTAACTTTATCGAATACCTATATCTAATAAGTTACTAATAGAGGAAAAACTTCTATATCTTGATCATCGAAACTTTATAGGACTTTCTCGGGTATTATTGGATAAGTTTCATTAATATAGACAGAGCGAAAAGTATTGATAATAATTGAAAAGTTTCTTTCTACCAAAAAACTTAAAACGATAAGTTAAAACTAACTTGTAAGATTAAGAGCGCAACGAAACTTTCTAGAAAATTTAATTTATAGTTTAATATCTTTAATTGAAAATTCAAACCACTTCTATTAAAAATATTATTTTTCTATAAGTATTTTTACAGTAACTATTTTTGTTCTATGTGCAAATACTTATATATAAAAGCTCATTTACAGGGTGATTCAGGCTTCCGAAAAAGCTCTATATTAGGTTTTTGGTTTGTGAATTTCATTTCAATTTTGTCATATACCATACCGAGTGGTTTTTGAAACATACCTACCCGTTTTTAAACTAAATTTACTGCTTATTTAAAGCCCTATTAAAATTCTAAATTCGAAGACTTTTGAATAATTTTAACAGGAAATATTGTATAATAGTGTTTTCTTTAAAACTCGGTCTACCAAAATTTGCAACCTTGTTTGATATACAGGGTGGCGCCCCTCATACGACGCGTAGGCTCCAATGAGAACGACAGTTTGTATTAAAATGAAATTTTGTGAGCAAATGTAGATTAATTCAGAGCACTTTTTAAAAATATAGAGAGTTCTACAGGGTGTCCCCAAAAAAGTTACTCATCAAAGTTGTGTTTTTGAAAAGATTTTTGGATTCTAGAAGAAAAATAAAGATTAGTTTTATAGCAACCAAACTATTGTCGACAACATGAGAGAAATGATCCATGATAAAAATAGAATATGCAATTTTTCGAAATAATGTTAAACTTGTTTAACATAAAAAATGTCTATATGTAGCGGATTCATCACTCTAAAAAAATTCTATATGGGTATTTCGCCACTACAAGAAAATCTACAAGATAGTTATTTTGTAGATTTCATAAAAGAGTTATTTTTTGTAAACACTGCTGCTACACAATTGCTACATGATAACAATTATTAAATAAGGTAAAACATTAAAATAACATAAAAACGTAAAGAATCATTTTAGATCGTACGCATTTTTTTCCACATGTTTTTCCCTATTTGATTTTTAATAAATCAACACGTTCTCATGGATGGTCAGCGCGTAACAGAAATTTCCATGCGTCCGGTTGAAATTATTAATTACTTTTCAATTTTTTACATTTTTTTTCGAAAATGCATTTTGCTCGCGTTATGAATTCAGCGCTAAATACGGTTTCCACCGCAGATACGTGTTTAGGGTTGCTATTGGGTTTCCACGTAAAATAATCAAAATAGCGTTTTGGATTACATGCGTGTAAAAAAATATCCACCGAACAATTGTAAATGTTTTATGCAAAAGATCAAAAAACGGATCGTTGAAAATTGGGGGAATGTAACAGGTGTGGGTGTAGGGGAAAGTGGGGGAATGCCGCGCAGGGGGTAATATCGCGCAGTGGCTTTCTGACAACAAAACAAATAAATTATGAAAGCTAATGGTCCTGACATCTAGTGGCCGAATGGTTAACTACAGTAACGGACGAAATAATTCACTGAATGCATACATGTGGCGTCAGTTGAGTTTTGTTTACAAAGAGTGTGGAGGTTATAATATTGTGCTCTCTTTTGTGAAGCAAGGTATGTCGTATTTTATTAGTTGAATGTTCTATATTTGCTTTTTTGAAAGTTCTATGATGTTTATAGATAATTTAAACCCTTACATTGATCAAATTAGCCGGTTTTTTTTTCAGTTGACAAATCTCTTATGCAAAACACCTCGGGGTAAAATCGCGCAAGTGCGCGGTATTGCCCCACTTTGTGCGCAGTTTTACCCCACATTGATTTGAACAGTAATATATCTAATTCCAGTACTTCTTTCTTTTATAGATGCCACGGACCTATAAAAGATTAACAAGCAGAAAATCTTGGAGCTCAGATGCATTAAAAAGAGCATTGCAGGCGATTAAAGAAGGTTCTTCTATCCGAAAGGCGGGACGAGACTTTGGTATTCCCGAGTCTACACTACGAGATAAATTGAAAAATGTGGAGCCATCAACCAGCGATGTACCTTTAGGTAGAAAAGCAACATTCACCCCTCAACAAGAACAGGAACTTGTAAAACATGTAATAAAGTTGGCTAAACTGTTCTATGGAGTTACTCCAATGGGTCTTAGAAAAATAGCCTATGATTATGCAACAAAGAATGGCATAAAACACTTTTTTAACATTGATAAGCAGCTTGCTGGTAAAGATTGGCTATATCTTTTTTGAAAAGAAACCCTCAAGTAAGTCTCCGACAGCCCGAAGGCACAAGCCTCAACCGGATAAGTTCATTTAATGCCAATGAAGTAGAACTTTTTTTTTCTAATTTAGAGGCACTCTACTCTAAATTCCATTTTGCTCCATCTAGAATTTACAATTGTGACGAAACGGGAATTAGTAATGTACCCAACAAGTGTGGAAAAATATATGCAGCTCGAGGTACAAAACAAGTCGGAATTGCAACGTCTGCTGAAAGGGGAAAAAATGTTACGGTTATGTGTAGCATGAATGCTGCAGGTGGCTACATACCTCCATTCTTCATTTTCCCACGCAAGCGAATGAGTGCTACTCTCGAAACTGGAGGCCCCTTAGGCGCTGTATACCAGTGTTCCGACAACGGATGGATGAACAAGGATTTGTTTACAGACTGGCTGAAACATTTCAATAAACATGCAAAACCTTCAATAGATGACCCTGTTTTACTTGTTTGTGACAATCATGGGAGTCACATTTCCTTAGAAATGTATAAATTTTGCAAAATCCACCACATTCACGTTGTTTCGCTTCCACCTCACACATCCCACAAGATGCAACCCTTGGATGTGACATTTTACGGTCCTTTGAAAAATGCATATTATCGTGAATGTGAACTCCATTTGAAAATAACAGCCCATGAAAAGATAAACATGCATGACCTAGCCGGTTTATTTAACAAAGCTTATGTCAAGGTCGCAACAATGGAGAAAGCCGTAACTGGATTTCAATCTGCCGGAATATTTCCTCTCAATAGAGACAAATTTACAGCTGATGATTTTGCTCCTGCTGAAGAGTTTAAAACTGCAAATGTCGATTGCGGATTGGAGATTAATAACCAAGGGGAACCAGTAGCAAGCACATCAACATCAGCAGTACCGACAATATCAGCAAGAGCAGATCCAGTAGCCCCAAGTACATCAACACATAACAGCTTCGAAACACCGAACCCGTTAGATATAAATTCCTCACTTGTGAGCGTAGAAGATGTAGCCCCAATTCCAAAAAGGCATTCGAAAAATTATTAATAGAGGAACAAGAAACAGCACTCACAAATTTTAACCAGCACCCCTTTGAAGAATCAACTGCTCGAAGAAAAAAAAAAAAAGAGAGTAAGGCCCTAAAGGCAGCTGCAGCAAAATCTGAGGTCAAGACAAAGAAAATTGCGAAAAAAGTTAAACGTAGGAAGGTTGAAAGTGAAACAGACACCGACGAATCAGATATCGATATGACAGAAATCGTTGATAATGATGTGCATCTTGAAGACATTATCAATGCTGAAAATGAATGTTTCTATTGTGGAGAATTCGGTCGTGACGAGGAAATGTGGTATCGATGTGTAATGTGTGGAAGATGGGCACACGAAGAGTGCAGCGGCTGGGATTCGCCGGAAAATTATACCTGTGACTTGTGCAGGGGACGTAACACGAGAGAAAAAGGAAAACGAATTCTACAGTTTTAATTTGTATAATTTTGGATTAATTCAAAAAGAAAAGGATTTTTAATTATAGAGAAAATAAAAATTAGTTTTTGACCATTGGGTTTTATTCAATTACTTTTCTACTATTTTTGGAATGGTTTCCCAGCTTTGAACTACACTAATTAATAGGCGCGATATTACCCCAGAATTTGCGCATTATTACCCCACAGGATGGGTAATATCGCGCGTTTGCATTATTTTTAAAATAACAAAAATTCTTAACAAACTTTAAAATAAAAATAAAATAGAATATTGCTAAGTATTCCGTAATAACTGCATAACTTAGTATATCAGTTTCAGTTTTTTTAAATTAGTTTTAACTACGATTAATAAATTATATGCCTTAGGTGCGCAGTATTCCCCCACTTTCCCCTATTTCAATATGGTTATGTTAAATTCCAAAATGTTTCGAACACTCAAAAAGATGACTTTTTTTAACAATGTTTTTTCTCAATAATTTTTTGTGGTGGTTTCATTTCTTAAAATATTCTGGGGTTTTTGCCACCAGAAGACAATCTACATGTCTATTTTTTTTATACCTACATAAAATAAAAAAAATCAGATTAATTTAAAATTATGGTGTTTGTTTTCGAAACTGAGAACACGTTTCTGTCTCAATTTTTTTTAGACAAAACTAATTTTTATTAGTACCTACTCTATTATTTGTCTTCTTACTTCAATCAATTTTGTTTCTTTCTCATCTATGATTTTTTTTGGAATTTTGGTATGCTGATATCCATAAACAGACAGAACAATTTTTCTGTGGATAATTATATCGTATGTATCAGACAAAATTATGATAAAATTTTGATTTATCATCAAGATTTCTGTAAACGGGGTATCTTGGTGACTGCAGCAAAAATTTGGCAAATTCCTCATATTTTCAAATTGTGTAATGTATGTTCATCATTTTCAAAAATAAATCTCTACTACATGCTAATAAAGGGTTAACTAAAATAGGACTAAATAACCCATTCTAGCCATTCTGCATTGACCACTGCATGTTTATTAACATTTCAAAAAGTCAACTACAAATAGATGTATTTTACAAATTATTTATACTTTCAATGCTACAAACAGAACTGTAAAGGTCTATGAAAAACTAGTTAGTATATCTTAATACACCTGGAATAATATTTCCCTCATATTTTACAAAAAAACGTGTCTCTAAATGACACTGGGAGAAGAATATATTTGCTTCTGACAACATTTTTTTGTGGGCCAATTTTGGTACTGTCTCAATGTTGCTCTAGGAATTGTTTAGTATGTATCCTAGCCTGAATATCATTTTGTACTAAAGTTGGACGTGGTAATTGACGTATTATTTTTAAAGCTGTTATTTAGTCTATTGTATGTGTGAATTTTAATTATTAAAGCTAGTGCTAAGCAAAGGTACCCCTAAAGTTAGATTTTCAAGCGAAGTTCATTTAATGAAGCAAGTACACGTTGACTGACCTCTAGCCCTCCTGCCAAGCATTTCCCAAACGTCGAACATGCTGGGCAGTTCATAGTAGTATATAGTTTACAATAATCACCAAAGCCACCCATTATATTAAAAAGAAAAATATTAGTCCTTTAGTAAAAAAAATCTGGTCTTCCTTATTCAGTTTTTAAAAGAAACATACATCTACTAGCTTAATATTACAAAAATATATTTTCTCAAACTTTTTTAGTTTCATTTATATACAGGGTGGTCCGAACGGTATTCCGGAAACTTCGGCAGCATATTCTGCACATAAAAATAAGTAAAAAAGTTCGTATAAATGTATGTCCTAAAATGCTTAATTTCCGGGATACAGGGTGTATAAATTTCATTTTTATTTCGAATTTTTCTCAATAATTTCTGAAGTAACGTCAATATTTGGATGAAAATTGGTGTCTGGGAGGTTTTTTGGCATGAGAAACTTGATTTTGATTTCTATATGACTCCTATTTGAAGGCGGCGCCACCTTTAACTGTTTTGAAGGGTAGTAACTTTTCGTCCGTACCTGTATAAAATTACTAAGTGAAAAAATATACAATTTCGTGTTTTCTTACGTAAAAAATATCTCTTGGTAAAAATCGCTACGAGTAACCGTTCTCAAGATATTTACAATGGAATTAGCCAATACATGTCATTATTGACTAAAAATAAACCTGTTGAGTAGATAGTTACATATTTGACTAAAATGGTAAATTTAGGAAATTTATTTTTTAATTAATTATAATTTTTCCTTCAAACAAATGATGACAAAACAGTTTCTGTTGAACTTTTGGCGCAGAAACATTTCAAGTTTATTATTTCAGTCTAATAACTATACTCCGTTTTTTTTTCTCAGGTAAGATTTCGACAGACGATGACAGAAGAAAAGCAGATGACGTCCCATACCAATCTATTTATTTTACTAAAAAAAGTTTCTAATAATTTTTAAGTTAACTATGGATGGGTTTAAATATAAATCCGTCATACGTCGTCTCTTGTTGTTTTTAACCAGTTTTATTGGTTTATTTCAAAAATGACAGATCGTATTTCAATTTTATTGGTTTGACGGAACGATGAACGACAAACGGATGCCGATGCGTATGAACTCACCTTTAGATTTTTGACGCTTGTCAAAGTCTTGCCAAATTGTAGGTTATAATTTTGTGTCAACTTTTGTCAAATACCCTGCGTTTTGGAAGATGATGCATTTTGAATCGTGTTATTACGTGTGTTTTGTGTCTTTTGAAGTCAAGTGGAGGAAAAATCGAGTGAAAATTAACTGTAGACCCAGAGTACAGTTTATGGTTAATACTCGCTGCCCAGGCAGAAAATCTTAAACACCAATAAAGTTACCATCAATATAGTTCGTATACCATCTCGTCGTAGATAAGTGCATCTCGAATATGGTATAAGGACCGTACTAAACACATACTAAAAACTGGAGTAGCTGTAAAATATCGACATCACACGATAGGTAAATAACGGATTTTAGTACTGCAGAAAAATATCAAAAGGTACTGGTTTAAAAAAATTAAGATTAAAGTTAAGTAATCAACCTTTAAGGTATAAAATTTGGTAAGTGTTATTATTAATAAAATAGTTTGTTTTATTTATGTTGTTTTATTTATTCTTGTAGAGTATTACAAATTTGTATTTGTACATAAGTTATATTGATAAATATAATCGTAAATGGGGGGAGTTTTATAAAGCTTGAAAGTAAGAAATAGTTCTTTTTTATTTTTTTTGGTATGTGGTGTCTTGTTCTTGTTTGTTTTGTATTAACACATACCGTTTTTTATTAAATAAAATAACTCGATTACATTTTTTCAGTTTTATACAGTTTTTTTCACAATATTTTAAAGTAATCACTTGTCAGTCAAATTTTAAATACATTAATTTTCTGCTATGCGTTCCAGTTGTACCAACTTATTTCTTTGTAAAATAAAATAAACTACTTTGAAAAAAAAATGATAGACACATCTATCACTGTCAAGGATCTTCTCGTTGGACAGACTATATTTATAGTCAACATGTATAATTTATATCATTGATGACAGGTATTGATAATTTGGATTCCAAATATCTCAAGAACCATTATTAGTAGCGATTTTTACTAAGCCTTATTACCATACCTTTTTTACGTAAAAAACGTCGCAAATGTATATTTTTTACTCACTAGTTTTATACAGGTACGGACGAAAAGTTTATACTCTTCAAACCAGTTAAAAAATATCTAGGTGGTGCCCTCTACAAGTAAGGGTTGGCATCAAAATCAAATTTCTCATATCAAAAAACTCCCAAATACCAATTTTTATCCAAATATGGACGTTACTTCAGAAATTATTTCTACACCCTGTATCTCCAAAACCAAGCATTTTACGACATACATTTATACGAACTTTTTTACTTATTTTTATCTGCAGAATATGCTCCCAAAGTTTTCGGAATACAACTCTGTGTCCTTTGGTACAAAATGCTTCATTACAGCTATTTACGTGTAAAATTTATCTGTCCCAAGTTACCCCGACAGACGGGGTTACTTTAGACAACTTTAAAGTACAATAATTAAAATACTGCTTAGAATTCTGATTCCACATTCTGGCCAATTTTTGTGTTATAATAAAGAGATTAAATGACATTTCTTAAGTTTAAATACACACACCGGAAAAATCTAGGGATATCATTTAATTAAAGTTAAAAATAAATGTTTTGAATAAACAACCACATATTTGTAGGCCGATTCTTTCTACTTCGATTGAAACGAAGTAGTCACACTAGTTATTTCTAAATTTGGGATATTTGCAGAAGTTTTGTGCATGTATAAAAAGCACCTAGCATCAATTGTTCGAATTTAACCTGTACTGGCTATGTTTTTATGACAACTGGCCAGAATTCATTCAAATAAATCTGTTTAGTATTAAACGACATTATGGAGCGTAGACATCTTAACAGAGACGAAATGCTAAGGGCCATGGGTATGCTCGAAGCTGGAATGCGCCAAATCGACGTAGCTAGAGGATTAAATACAACGCAAAGTGTAATATCGCGATTAAGTGCACGCTACCGTGAAAGTGGTGATGTTGCTGAAAGGCACACAGGGTGACATCGCATTACTACCCCTCAGCAAGATCATTTTTTACAATTAAATGCTCGACGCCGACTCTTACAGGACCAGAGCTTAGTTTAATTCTCCAGGAAACATATAATGTAACCGTTAGTCCTGACATTGTTCGCAATAGATTAAGCGAGGTCAACTTAAGAAGCAGACGCCCCTGGAGAGCTCAACCCTTAACGAGAGAAAATCGAGAGGTACGATATTTGTGGGCTCAAGATCATGTTCAGTGGTCGAATGAACAATGGGCTAATGTTCTCTTCGCGGATGAGTCACGCTTTGGAATTCATCCGGATTCGAGAAGGCTTAGGATATGGAGAGAACCGGGAAATCTTATTCGGTTGGATCATGTTCAGGAAGTGCACCCTTATCAAGATGGAACAGTTATGGTCTGGGGACGAGTCCAGTTAGGCCGAAAAACCGATCTCTTTTTTCTTGAAAGGTTTCTAACAGGAATCACATATCGTGATTTAATTCTTGAGCCTGTCGTGTTACCATATGCCAATGATTTTGGGAGAAACTTCATTCTCATGCATGACAATGCACGGCCTCATCCAGCCAGAGTGGTAAGTGAGTTTACCAATGCTCATCAATTAAACATCTTACCCTGGCCGGCACAATCTACTGACCTCAACCCCTCGAGCACGTATGGGACGCGGTCCAAAGAAGAATTTTGAGAATGGGTATGCCTCGTGAAACTCGTAGGGATCTGGTTCGGGAATGCAGCGTGGGAGGCTGTACCTCAAGAAGAGATCAACAACCTGATCAGAAGCATGGAGAGACGATGTAAGGCTGTAATGAACAGTAGAGGAGGCCATACCCTTTATTAAGTAAAAATGGTTTTATCTTTTTTTTTTAATTCACAGTTTAGAATTAAAAAAAATGTGTGTATTTTTTGAATTCAATAAAAATCAAGGTAAATTTAAAAAATTCGGTAAATTTCGCATTTTTATTTCCAATACATCCTGTAAACTATTTGTTTATTTTAATTTTATTATATCAGAAATGCAAATAATAAAATTACTGACGATGGCTGGATAAAATTGTAATATCCCTAGACTTTTCCGGTGTCTGTATTTCATATAACAAGGACTATATCAACGAAAAGCCTGAAAAATCATACGAAAGTTACCCCGGTTTACGGTTTTTTTTAAAGAAATGAAAATCTTGATTGGGTAATTTTCACGGACACATTTTCACGACGGATAAAAACAAAGTGTGAAAACCCCGATATACGGATTTAGTTAATCCATTTGCGTTTGCAGTTCCGTTTAGAGATACACGAGGCCAGGGGTTGTTGACAGAGGCGAAACATCAACAACAGCCACGACTTCGGTTCGCACACTCCTCCGTAATCCCGATATTCGGAGAAGACCGGTATTGATCCCCTGTTGTACGAGCGGTCGAATACATAACGCGTATTCACTTAATTCGGTGCATTCATTAGAGGTTTACGGTCGGATGCAGAAATTATCAGGCGAGGTGGTACTGCGTATATTGAGTTGTTTGCTTATTGGACGATCCTTTTGTAATTTCACGTAATTAATGGCCAATTTGTGCGACGCGGTGTCTTTTGATGAAAGGCTGAGTGGTAAAGTTTGGTTGTTAGTAGAGAATGCAGTATTGATTTAATATGTGATAATAGACACAGATGCAAAAAAAACGCAACGGAAACTTTTTTCGTCAAAGTTAAAGTATTATATTTTTTTTTAATTTTAGACCAATTTTCATAATTTTTTTGAAAAACTGTATATAAATTTATCGACTTTAAAGCTTTATTCAGAACCTCACAGAACTACTAGTGGAATAAAATAGTGCTTTGAATTACACTTTATACATTTTAGTTTACGATCATTTACAATGTCTAAAACCACAATTAAAATCTTTGAATAAGAAGACTAAGGAAGGAGCAGAATGCTATCCACATATATTCATGCATGGTGGGCGAAAAAAGGACTCTAGGGTGGGGATCCTTGTCAGTTCTGTTTGACGATTCATTTGACACATTTGAATTTGATTTAAAATTTTGTGGATTTCTCAGTCTTTACGGAGCTTACTTAATGTTATTTATTATTTATTCTACTACTGATAGTTGTATAAAGGTAGTAAATCTAGATGGAAATTGTGGCAGAACTTAAATTAACAGTGACATTATCGCGATTTATCGAAAAAGACTCTAAAATAGTTGGTTTTGTAGCGTGCGGTAGATCTCGGCAAAAATCGAGTGAAATAATGGAACAACTTTTCGCTAGTAAGTGACTATATAATATACATACGTGTAGTAAACCGATCATTTATGAAATTCACTTAAATTAACTAATTATATATTTTTTCTTGCATTTTTGCTTTTATTTACTACTTGTCCAAGATTGGATGTTAAAGAATTTACGTCAATTGATACGTCAATTTGACTTACCTGCTTCAGTAGCGTATCGGAGGCTTATGTTTATAAATAATTGTTATAACTTATCTATTTTTATTAGAATTTTATATTTTTTATAACAATTTTAATAACCACCAACATTTATTCACAACGTAAAATAAAAAAAAATATTGAGTCTACCCCACGTCTACCCTACATCATAGTTTTACATTTTTTAAATAAAATTAGAACGGCACTGATAAACCGGAATTTAAGTCGGCCATATTTGAGGCCCATCGCGGTGGACCTAAGATTTTTGATATGCTCCTTCCTTTAAAATTAATAGAATATCCTAGCAACAGCTTCCGGTAATCAGTTGTATGCATAGAGAAAGCCTAATATTTAGTTTATAAAACAATAAACTTTCGATTTCTAACCACAATTTTCTCTTGACGGAAGATAATCAAAGGCCAAAATGACATTTCTCTCAAATTTTGAAGTAAAATTAGTGGAAAAGTTAAAGGTTTGATAACTTTTTCTACTAATTGAAAATTTCTACCACTAATTTTGACGTTCTGAAATTAAAGGAACAAACTTCTAGGCTAATTAAAACCACTAATTTATTTCACTAATTGCGAGGTTCTGAATGAAGCTTAATTCGTAAACTAAGTTTTGTATAAACTTTAGTATTGGGCTTTATTATACAGGGTTTATCGAATGGTTGTTTTTTACCTTAACTTTAAAACACTCTGTGCAATAATTCCGTGTGCAAATTTTCCTAAAATGTTGTTTTTCTGTCAGAACCATGTTTCCTGAGCATTTTGTTTTTTGTGTCATGTCAACACATGCCTTGGTTAATTTTTAAGAGGTAAATGAACTTTCCACCAACAATTTGCAATTTTCTCAATTGCAAATTATCATTACTTTTTGATGTTATTTTTCACGATGAGGTTGCTTTGGTGACTATTATCTTCTTCTTAAAGTGCCTATCCTCTATGGATGTTGGCTAGCACATTGGTCCATATTACTTTGTTCACTGCCGTTCTGAACAAAGCTGTTGACGTCATTCCGGTCCGTGTTCGTAGATTTCGCAGCCACGATATTCGACTGCGTCCCGCTGATCTTCTGCCTTCTATTTTCCCCTGCAGTATGAGTTGGAGTAGGCGGTATTTCTCGTTCCGCATGATGTGTCCGAAGTATTCCAGTTTTCTGCGTTTGACATTCACCAGAAACTCCAACTCCTTGTTGATGTGGTGTAGTACAATCTCATTTGACACGCAATGCACCCACGAAATCCTAAGCATGCGCCGATGGCACCACATCTCAAATGCATCCACACGCTTGCATGCTGCGTCGGTAAGGTTCCACGCCTCTGCTCCATACAGAAGGGTTGAGAGCACGTAGCATCTTAGAATTCTGATTCTAGTGCGGACATTGACTATTATCGTAACGTCATATTACGCAGCATTGGATACTCTATATTAAATTAGAAAAACGTTAACGATATTAAAGAAAAAATCTGTAATAATCACAAGTATACAAACAGAAAAGAAACTTATAAAAAAGGCCCCAATACTTTGTATTGCCTCCCTTGGTTGTTATAACTGTCTATATACGTCCGTTTCGTATGCTGCATATATCATATTCCGTTATATTTTTTCATTCTTCTTTAAGGACCAAGCGATCGAAGTTCATTTAATGAAGCTAGTACCGCTTCCTGACCTCTAGCCCTCCTGTCAAGCAATTTCCAAACTTCGAACATACTGGGCAGTTCATAGTAGTTTATAGTTCACAATAATCACCAAAACCACCTCTCATATTAAAAAATAACATCAAAAAGAGATGATAATTGAAAAATTGAAGTGTTGGTGGCAAGTTCATTTCCCTCCTAAAAATTGATCCAAAAAACAAAATGCTCAGGAGACATAGTTCTAACCGAAAAATAATGCTTTAAGAAAATACGCTAACAAAATTATGGCACAGGATGTTTTAAAGTTAAGGAATTTCCACATAAGATCCATACTTATTTTATCCGTCGTGATATCACACCTGTTTGAAATTTGATGGACTGTGAGCTCGAAAAAAATTACCTAATCAAAATATTCATTAAGAGTTTTGTTTCAATTAAAATTTATTTTAAAGGAGAATTTTTAAGCAAAGTATAAGAAAATTTTATCATAATTTTGTCTGATACGATATCCACGACATTATCAATCAGAGTATTCAACTAAGAAAAAAGTTTTTACATCTATTATTAAATTTACTGGTAACAAAAACAGAAAGCTTTTAACAATTTGCCCTATATATCCAGCTGTATTTATACAGTCTTTGTTGAACCCTTAACTCAACTTTTAAGGTCTATTGAAGAGCAAACGTTCACCAGTCCCTTTATTGACCTATCCCAAATGCTTTTAGACCCTTAAAAGTTAACGCGATACTAATATTTAATTTTCCGTAATTATCTAGAGCACAACTTCTGCTGTGTTATGTTTTAATTTTCATTTTATTTAGTTAGTTTTATCAAACAATAAATGCATTTGTCGTTATTAGATTAGACTTTTCAGGTAGCCATTGACTTATTCCACTGTGAGCTGTTCGAATCTATTGTGGTTCTCTTCTGATTTCTAGGTGACACTCTACAGACCTATTATTTTCAAAAAGTCTATTGGAGACTATATACTTGGAGACTGAATTTTTCGAATAGCTTTTTGCCAATGTCCTATCATTGCCTAATATAAAGAACCTCCCATTTTCCGGGCATTGACAAAAAACGAGTTATGTCGTTTCTTCTTGAGATTGACAAAATCTGTATATTGTTTCCTTCTTTAATCCCATCAGCTTTAAATGCCTATTAAGCTTACTGCTATAATAGGTGAGCCACTACAGTTTTGATAGTCTTCTAGTTTGTTTTTATTCATCATAATTATCATCATCATCATCATGATTTTCAGCTTATTCAACCATTTCCAATTGTGATGTAGACACATATTTGGATGCACTCTTTGTAGTTGGGCCCATTGGTTGTCTATTGTTGGCTGTTTGTCTAAGTTATCCCTGCTAATTTCCCAATATCATGGTCCCATCTCAGGTTCAGTTTTTTTCTATGTCTCTGAAAAATTGGTCACATGGTCCAGAACATGGTCATTTGGTCGCCATATTTAAAAATGGCTGCCAAATTCTAAAAAAAAATGTTTTTACTATATTTCCGTAAAAAGTGCTCCGATTTTGCATTTTTAAAGATCAACTTACTCCTCTTATGAAGAAAAAAATTGTAATTAATTTACTGACAATTTTATTAGTTATTGAGATACTTTTAACATTTCCACTTAGCGGAGGAATTTGGAATATTTTCTTTAATTTTATTGAAATTACACATTCTTGTGAGTAATTTCAGGCGATTACAACACACCACTTCCTGTGGATTTTGACGCTTACTGGGTCTCCTGACAAAACAAAGAATTATTGCAGTCATAATTTGTTGATTGGGTATTCCGGAAAAAAGATTCTGTCACTGCATCTATTCCCATTTACCTGGGTGGCGTTGTTAAAGATGGTCAGCCAAGGTGTTTCAGTATAAAGAATGGCCGAATTGAAGAAGAACGTAAGTTGGAATCTGATCATGAAGAAGCGGATGACACTGACTTCTCACATGACACTGACTACAAACGTAAAGAACGTAGTTATTTGTTCTACCGATACTGATGGTTTTGTTAGTGCACTTTACCACTGCTTTACTTGCAGTAGTTGAAAAGTGTAGGACTTAAAGAGCTTTACGTTGCTTTTAGAGTAGGAAAAACGTTGCGGTATATTCCTCTTCACTCGTTTGATGGCAGATTACCACTTGATGTTTTAACAGCTTTACCTGCTATTCATTCTTTAACCGGTTGGTTGCGATACTACAAGCAAGGTTAGTACAAAATTAGCAGCTCTGAAAGTAGCAAAATCGTATGCTGAAAAGCTCTTGTTAGAATTTGGTAAAGAGTCATTAAATGAAGAAATGGAAGCAGAAGAATTTTTGGTTCGTGCACTTTCATCAAACTTGAGTACAATGGATAAGTTGCGTTTCCATCAGTTCCATCATAAAAATTACAAAACTTTCAAAAAGATTTGGCCCCTACTTCAAGATTTGGCCCCGTCTTCACATAAAACAGAGCTACTTGCAATGCTACAAATGGACTCATGCTTTGGAACCATGTGAAAAACTTAATCCGTTGAACTATGGTTACATAGAAAAAGATGGTATTTTGATTCCACAAGTAACAGACGACCCAAAGGACCCTGAAGACTTTCCTAGCCTATGTAGTTGCTAGATGTATTTCAGAGAAATAATGTGTTGCGACTTTTGTAAATGTAAAAGTAGTGTTTTAGACCAATGCAAGAGCCCTCATACATAAGTTAGTAAGTTTTCTGCTTAAACATCTAAATTTTTTGCATTTGAAAAGAAAAATTATACTTGTAGTAAAAACGCGGCATTGTTCCTTATTTTTAAATTATACTTTCCTCAAAAGAACTACAGTTAAAAAATATGTATTCACAAAATTTGTTTGCGGTCAAAAAATGAGTATAATAACCTTTAAAACTAAAATCCCGACCGTTTGTTAGGAAAATATTAAAATATATAAGACATCTTTAAATATGACGATTAAACGACAACGATCTGGAGCATGTGACCAGTTGGTTTTTAAGCTCTTATACATATTTAATAAAACGCCGCAAAAAAACTTAGGGGACATATAACTGCACACAAGACATGGGCTAGCGCCCGCACTATCTTTAGATAGAGTGGCATTCTAGATTTGAGTATGATTGAGTTTCTTCTATAAGTACTCCATGCTAACTTAATTCTTCTGTTGATTTCTAGCAGTAGATATATTTTTAGATTGTTTTTATGAATAAATTATAAATCAAACAAGCACAAAAGCAAATTGAAAAACTAATAAATATTTTAAACAAGACTCTCTAAAACTAATCTTCTTAGATAATCTCTAATATTTAAGTGGCTAATCCAAAAGCCATACAGTGAATTTCCACCTACGTAAGGCAGTAAATACTTGAGACTGTTGAACTTTCAATAAGATTCTGATCGTATCGCGTAGAATAAACAACTTTCGTTTGACCTTTTCATCTTCAACTTAACCCTATCTCTGTTAGATGAGCGATGCTTGCAACGTAAACCGACGTCTCGAGATAAATTGGCGTTAAAGGTTTTTACTTACGTGGTGCGGAAAGCAATAAGTAAACAGAAACCAGGCGAAGAAATTGGAGAAATATCCAGTAGACAAAAAAAGCACCATGTCTGACTGTTAAAAAAAGTAATGTAGGTGTCTTTTAATTCAAATATATAAACCGATATTTTCTATAAATTACAAATATAAAAATCTCTATTTTATTAATACTATTATAAATACTTTTATGTTTCACGGTATGAATAATAAACAGGGTGAGACATTTGTAAGTGTACATGTTTTAAGAGTGTGGGCTATTTCAATCCAGAAATATGATGAATGATTTTTTGACGAAAAAATAAATTTGATAATTTTGTGTATTTTCTATTTATGGAAAGTAAGTATGTATATTAATTTTTATTCAAAAAACATAATATTGATAATATGGCAACACAGGTATATTTGATATCAATTAAACTTTTAGTTACGTAATCGAGAGCGCGATTTTTAAATTCATTGTTGGCAACGATGGACATATTCGGCGCCGGGCTGACTAACTGGAATTTAAATTTCCCGCTGGGGATTTAGGTGGTAGCTCTGCTGTAAAAAGTGTCAAGTTGCGAAATTTATTTATTTACTTACTGACATTGTCATTAGTTTTGACATTTTAGTTTTGTATTACGAGTTTTAGGTATAAATAAATAGCGTTCAGAACTTTTTTTCCTTTTTTAGATGCTTTTGATACTACAGCTTAAAAATGTTTACTAGCAGATATTGCAGTCGAACATTGTTCTTTTTAGAACCTCTTTGAGCTCGAAGTATACAAGATAACTTAATAGCCGTAAAAAAGTCATCGCAACTTAATTAGAATATTTTGAACGGGAAAGCGGTAGTAATTGCCCTCTATGTCCCTTAAGTGCGGTTAAGAGTTTTGTTGAGTTATTAGATTAGACTAGGTTTTTCAGGTAGCCATTGACTTATTCCACTGTGAGCTTTTCGAATCTATTGTGGTTCTCTTCTGATTTCTAGGTGACGCTCTACAGACCTATTATTTTCAAAAAGTCTATTGGAGACTATATACTTGGCGACTGAATTTTTCGAATAGCTTTTTGCCAATGTCGTATTATTGCCTAATATAAAGAACCTTCCATTTTCCGGGCATTGACAAAAAACGAGTTATGTCGTTTCTTCTTGAGATTGACAAAATCTGTGCATGGTTTCGTTCTTTAATCCCATCAGCTTTAAATGTCTATTAAACTTACTGCTATAATAGGTGAGCCACTACAGTTTTGATAGTCTTCTAGTTTTTATTCATCACAATTATCATCATCATCATGATTTTCAGCTTATTCAACCATTTCCAATTATGATGTAGACACATATTTAGATGCACTCTTTGTAGTTGGGCCCATTGGTTGTATATTGTTGGCTATGTTTGTCTAAGTTATCCCTGCTAATTTCCCAATATCATGGTCCCATCTCAGGTTCAGTTTTTTTCTAATAGAGCGCGATTTTTAAATTCATTGTTGGCAACGATGGACATATTCGGCGCCGGGCTGACTAACTGGAATTTAAATTTCCCGCTGGGGATTTAGGTGGTAGCTCTGCTGTAAAAAGTGTCAAGTTGCGAAATTTATTTATTGACTTACTGACATTGTCATTAGTTTTGACATTTTAGTTTTGTATTACGAGTTTTAGGTATAAATAAATAGCGTTCAGAACTTTTTTTCCTTTTTTAGATGCTTTTGATACTACAGCTTAAAAATGTTTACTAGCAGATATTGCAGTCGAACATTGTTCTTTTTAGAACCTCTTTGAGCTCGAAGTATACAAGATAACTTAATAGCCGTAAAAAAGTCATCGCAACTTAATTAGAATATTTTGAACGGGAAAGCGGTAGTAATTGCCCTCTACGTCCCTTAAATGCGGTTAAGAGTTTTGTTGATGTAAATAATAACTGTTTATATATTTAATTTTTATTTTCTGTGCCGGTCAAGCTTAATCACGTGACTAAAAGTTTACTTAATATGAGGTATAGTAGATTAAATTTAGACAAACCAAAAGACATAAAAATTCCAGGGGTTTTCAAAATTTTAGTAGTAATTTTTTTTCAAATAAAATAAATCAGGAATTTTATACTTGAAAAAACGGTAACCAGAAAATATGTTCCTTTTATTGAGGTCTACCAGTCCTGTATATTTACTTAAAATTCGCCCTGTATAAATAATTATTGATTTATATATTTTTTGATAAATTGAAATGGATATATATTCCAATATTTTGTTTTTAATAATATAATATGTTACAGATAATATATGAGAATAGGTAGTTATCTATCTTTTATACCCCTAAGTGATAAGGGTGGTCCACCCCAATTTTTATGATGTGGTATCAAACAAAGGTGTCAAAGGTATCAAAGGTGCCCGGTGGCGTAGAGGTACAGGCTCTCCTCTACCAATCGCAAGGTAGTGGGTTCGAATTCCACACCATTCGGCATTTCATCAGCCGACTATTTTTATTAAAATAAAAATGGTTTGGGTACCTAGGTCGACTCAGCCCTAAATGAGTACTTGGAATTCACAATCCTGAGGTAATAATAGGCGGTTGAAGTGTAGTGCTAGCCACATTACCTTCCTTGTATACCGAACGGTTCCTTGCTACTCCCAAGGCGTTAAACTAATACGAGAGCTATTATTATTATTATATCAAAAATTCATACAACCCTAAATTTTCACCTTTCTACCATCAACCCCATATTTTTTAATAGCGTTATTTGTAATTCAATAATTTTCAACCTCGTGAATAAAAATTATTGTTGTCCCATAAATAAATATTTATATGGCAAAACAACGTTTACCGGGTCGGCTGTTTAAATTATAAAATCAATTAGTAATAAAAATAGTTATATAAGAAATTACACTGATTGTCACAATTTGCCTGGATATGATTACCGGCTTCTTGAAATTAGATGACATTAAAATATATATGCAAAAAAAACTAGTTTTGTGTTATTTTAACTAACTGTTTGAAGACATATTATGTATTAAATATATTTTTAAAGAAAATGGATAACAAAATATGTATTTTAAATTACCTTATGAATCCAAGTTGTTACTGTTAAAAACACGTACTCCAGCAAAAGTATATCACACTATATATTTTTACACTGTTTCAAGACACTTATAGTTAAAATATACCCTGTTGTTTTACACATACGTTTAATATATCCTTAACAAAAATTCTTCTAACCTCTGTTTATGACTGAAGCCGACAAAGTAATCACGAAAATTCGCACTAACTACATTTCGACCGGCTGTTCGTGACGGATTTCGATCATTCTCCGGTTATTCGGTCGAATCTCTGAGATGTCAGATCGCGAGAACGTGTCCGATATATAATAATAATAAATGAAAGACCGCGCACGCGTGTGAGCGGGGCGACGTTTTCCCGATCCCGTACGCGCGCTACTGAAGCTCCGTGTGCGTCCCGGACCGCGGCGACCGCCGAAAGGACACTAGCGAGTACGCGATTTGGCCGCGGGCGGCGCCGTGGTCGTTTGCAAAAATCGTTACTTTGCGCGCAGGAACTTTGGCGGGCTGTGCTGTTGCAAATTTATCGTTTAAAGTGCGCCAACGATTGATTATAATCGACGACGTATGCTTCTCCCATTTGCTCTCTACTCAAGCCCCGACCGACGCCACGTAAAGATAAGAAAGTACTGTTTTTTGGATCCTTATAGTATACAGGGTGGTCCGAATTTTATTCGGGATACTTTGGCAACATATTTCTGCAGATAAAAATAAGTAAAATAAATTTATGTCCTAAAATGGGGCTTTGTTTTAGTCTTCTGGAAATGCAGGGTGTAGAAATTTCATTTTTATTTCTATTATTTCAAATTGATTTCTGAACTACACTTGCCTGCATAGAAATCGGCCCAAGGCAAACTTTTGAAGCTAACTATATATTTTTTAGAATATATTTGTCAGATTAAGAAAAAATTATTACTGTTTGAAAGACAATTTTATATTCTTTGAAAATAGTTTAGAGATATTAATTTGTATTTCGGTTTCTTTGGATTAAAATTATTAAATTAATGCATGAAACAAATTATCGTTTTTTATTACTAAGATGTATGCCATTATTTATTTATTTATTGATTGACAATTAACTAAAATAAATTTTCAATAATGGGTATGACCCCCTCTTGCTCTTACAACATCTCTCATACAGTTTGGCATAGATTCAATCAAGTTTGATATTGTTGCTTGCGGTATGTTAAGCCACTTTTTTTATACTGCAACAATGAGCTTTGAGATAGAGGTTGGGGCTCTTTGTCTAGTACGAATCCTTCGTTTTAGCTCATCCCATAAATATTCTATCGTATTTAAGTCTGGACTGCATGCTGGCCATTCCATAACCCGAAAACCGACTTCTAAAATGTAATCGTGTACAATTCTTGATGTGTGTGCTCTCGCATTGGCATGCATAAAAGTGAATTCGCTTCCAATGTAGTCGACGTAAGGTACCACATGAACTGCTAAAATCTCCTCAATATACCTAGCACCAGTTAAACCTCCTCTCCAATGCCGACGGTCGTCCCAACGGATAAAAACTGGGTCGGTTCGCGCAGTCATAGAAATTGTACCCCAGATCATGCAGAAACCACCACCATAAGCAATCCGCTCCTCAATGCAGCATTCTGCGAATCGCTCATCTGGCCTTTGGAACACTTTTCTTCTTCGGTCGCTACCATAGAGGCATATCCTGGTCTCATCTGAGAATAAAACACATTCCCATTGTTCTAGTGGCCAATTCAGATGTTCCGTGCAAAAGGCAGGCGTGTTTGACAATGAGCTGGGGTAAGTTTTGGACCAATTGCGGGTGTTTTGGGGGTCATGTTAGTTTCCTTCAATCTTCGTCTTACTGTCTTCTGACTAACAGTCACTGTTTTTCACGGAGCTGTTGTTGTATCTGAATAGCATTAAGATGCCGATTTCTTAATATTGTTGACATAACAAAGCGGTCATCACGATCCGTTGTATATCTCTTTCCACCAGTTCCAGGTCGCCTACGAAAGGATCGAGTCTCCTCATATCGTTCACACACTCTTCGAACCGCTCCGCGTGTCATATACAGTTGCCGAGCAACAGTTCTCTGTTTAAGTCATGTTTAAATCCATTTTCAATTAAAGCGATTACTTTGGCAGCTTTTTTCCGTGATGTATGCATTAAATTGAAACACTAATCAAACAATGAAACACAACAAATCAAACAATGAAAGAACAATGTGCAAATTTCGATTACAAAATAACAGTAAAGTAGTAATTGCAATATTTGATAAGTTTTTTATTCTTATTGTCACCACAACACAAATGCCTTTAATTGGTTTACCCGTTGCTACGCATATAAACGATAAGTACTTTGGATAAATTTATACTCATATTAAAGCATGTTAAATTGTCTGAAACAGCTCATATTTTTTTTCTTGGTCTGATAAATCGATTCTAAAAGATACATTTAAAGTCAAAAGTTTACAGTGGACCGATTTCTATGCATGCAAGTTTATAATATGTATTTGGATAAAATTTAGTATCTGGGTGTTTTTGATTATCAAATACATCTATAATTATACAGGGAGAGTCTTAAATAAGTGCACATATTTTCAGGGCTGAGAGATCTCGATACAAGAAACATATTTTCTCTATACTGTTTTTCAAATATGTCCAAAATAATCGAGTTATTTTGCATTGAAAAAAAAATTGCTTAAATTTTTAGGACCTCTGGATCTTTCGTGGGTTGTCTTTCTTGTAAATTGAATTTATCTATGTTGCCATATTACCAAGATTATGTGTTCTTTTTCTAAAATTTAAAAAAAGTTCCAAAAAAATTTTAGATAGTTTGTTTAATTCGAATTTTGGATAAAAAACACTTTCCTTTAATCTTAGATATATTCCTAACATTTAATTTTTTGAATTATCATAGCTCCATTTAGGAAATCCCATGTAAATTTTAATGGGGTCAATTATTGACTTCCCTAATTATTTTAGAGAATAATTCTATTTAGGTTTATTGAAGAGCACTAAAACCCACATTCAAAAGAATAACTTTAGATATTTTTATTAGCCCGGTTACGAGTTATCGCCGATTTCTTTTTAAATATTTCTCCTTTCTTATGGCCCTGTATTTACTTATGAGCACCAGTCAAGGTAAATGATAACTGTCAAATCAAGTTGTCATTTCAGAAATTTATCTATTTAGTGATGATTTAGTGCTTTATTATTATTATTAAAAACTTATACCATGCTCATACCTACATCGAAAATATTAGCCATGAATTAAGCTTGATTTTCATGCATCCGTTGTCCGACGATACGATGATACGATATTAATTTTATTGGTTGAATTTAAAGGTTTCGATTGGTTAACCGTTTCTAACCAATCGAAGTCTTTAAATTCAACCAATAAAATTAATATCGTATCATCGTATCGTCGGACAACGGATGCATGAAAATCAAGCTTTACACTACCGAAGAAAAAGTATTGATGATTAAATGGTATTATCAAGGAAATAGTTATCAAAAGGTGTCGGACATATTTGCTGCTCTGTATCCGAATAGACCGATACCTGGAAAATCTACAATCGCAAAGAATATCCAGAGATTTGAGACCAAGGGACCCTAATAAATAACTGCAGATGTGAAGCAAGACAGGAACAAAGAGAAGATGCAAGAAATGATACCGACTTCGAGGTTTTATTGTGCGTGGAAGAGAACGATGGAAAGATAAGCACAAGGAAACTTGAGGATGAAATAGGAATAGATCACACTAAAGCGTTTCGAAGTTTGAAACGACATAAGTACTATTCCTTCAAATATGAAAAGCTGGGGACGAAATACGGCGGCAGGCGTTTTGTTTTGATATGATGGAAAGAGCAAACACGGATAGGGAATTTTTAAAAAACACACGTTTACCTTAAATAATAAACCCAATGTTCAAATTAAATTAAATTAATAAATTGAATTTATCTATGTTGCCATATTACCAAGATTATGTGTTCTTTACCTAAAATTTAAAAAAAGTTCCAAAAAATTTTTAAATAGTTTGTTTAATTCGAATTTTGGATAAAAAACACTTTCCTTTAATCTTAGATATATTCCTAACATTTCATTTTTATTTGTTCGATACGACGAAGACCTCGATCTGTTATTGCTGCGAGAGGTGAACATATACGCTACTAAAATTATTATAAAATTATTGTTTATGTCAATAAAAGCAGCTCTGAAATGAGTACTTTACTTAAAAATGTGTAGCTCATAAAAAAATAGTGATAATGGGATAATTCAAAAAATGAAATGTTAGGAAGTAATCAAAGATTACATACAAAAAATTGTTTTTTATCCAAAATTCCAGTCTCATTTTTTCCACAGGGTGTTTTGAATTTATTGCAAAAAAACAACGTTTTGATTTACCCCAGTATAAACCCACTTAACCAAAAAATATAAACCATTAAAATAATAAAAAAATCATAATATTCGGATTACAAAATAAAAAGTTATGAAACATCAAAGATTTTGTGCCGGGGGGAGTATATTTGCACTCATTAAAGACTCACCCTGTATTTTTAATACAACACAAATTTATATTTCTCTAAATTCAATTTCATTCCACCCTCTTTTAATACACCTTTAAAAACTTTATTTTCACCGAAAAAATAGACAAAAACACATGTATAAACAAAGGGTCTCGAACATAATTAAAGGTTTCTAATAAACTTTACGCGATCATTTAGTTTATAGCCCACAATGGTGAAATCGAGAAGGCTGTAAACGAGAAGAGTTTATAGCAAGGAGACGTCCTTTAAATGCCTATTTTCATTAGTACGTTTTCACTCAGAGGTTGAATCATATTATCCTTCAACCGACTTGGTTTTTCGAGTCAAATTGTCGTTATGAATCGCATTTTGCAATTTGAAATAAACCATATTCAAAAATGTCAAAAGTTGACATATGATATGTCATTTTAATCAGAATTATTTTAAACTTATTTGAAAAACAGCAATAGGAAAATATATTTCTTTTGTAGAGATCTACCAGCTCTGAAAATATTTGCACTTGTTTCAAACTCACCCTGTACCAGTTAAAATTCTGGCAGTTATTTAACAGACCCTGTATATCCATATTATATATCGAGATATTCAGTACTTAATTTTGTCTCTGATATTTTCTTCCTTATCGTTTTTATTTATTGAGACTTGTACAGAAGTTTAGAATATGAATATCAGATACATGTAAAGCACAATTTCAGACAACATTCTAAGGATACGCTGGTTATATAGATACTTTTAAACTGCATCCATAGTGGATCGTGCTATGAATATTTAGTACATATTAGAGTAAGAATACACATAGGGCCTTAGTAGGAATATTTTTAGTATGTAGATGTTCCTTTGTATTTCTCTGATACTAAAGACTTATGTTTAGTTTTGCGATTGTTAATATACGTGTTTAAGCGTTTTTTCGAAAACTTGACCGTTTTTTAAATAAAAAATATTGTGATATTTAAGGGGTGGTTTCGCCCTCTTGGAACTGGAATTTCGAAAAATCCCTCCTTATCGAACCTCTACACCCTAGAATCAACCTGTATGCCAAAATTGAGCTTCTTACGTCGGGTGGTTTGAGCAGGATCGCGTGATTAATCAGTATGTCAGTCACTTCAAGATTTTATATATTAGTATAGATTTTATTAGTGAAGTTTGATTAGAGCAATTCAGTTTGAGCAAATTAACTGAAAGTCTAAACGGCCCTTAAGAGACAGTTAGGTCCCACCTACATAAAACAGGTTTTACCTGTCATTCCTACCTGTTTAATCAAAACGTGTCAAATAATAAACGTGTCAAGTAATAATTTCAAACAGTCGTGTTCAATTAAGTTTTTTAATACTATAGTTTTTATAACGTTGTGCCGACGTTGGACTAGTACTACAGCAAAGTAGAAGCTTCTGTGACGTCGAATAAACATTGTCTTCTAACCTTTTTTGCTTAAGTGATCTTTAGGTGATTCGGACAACGTAGTTACAACGTTGGACAATATAGAGTTTTCCGACGTCAGTTTCAGGACCAATTCCAACGTTATGCAAACGTCGTCTGTTTTACTAATTCCAACGTTGTTTAGATTTCCTTATTCTTACGTTGGTAGGACGTTGAGTCACTACCTTTTTGCAACTGTATTGAACCATAACCTTAAATCTTAAATTTTCACTTCATTGTTCTGTTCAGTCAGACAGTTCAGTGCTGTTTTTGTTTTTATAAAAAAAACTTAATTAAAATGGGACATAAGAAAGGTACATATAAAACTAAATTTAAATATACATCGACATATATTACCGATAGTTTATCCACTCCCTCGTTTATTTAGATTATAGAGGGCGGCACAAGCTAGACTTTAGGATGACTAAATTAGGCAATCTTGCGACTAGTATACTACCTGTTAAGGCCGAACTGCGACTTTATTAGTTCAGTATGTGACTACTCGAACTACTCCATCTTAATCTCCAAAACAACAAAGTGAAAGCCGCCATGTTGTTAAATAAGAAAATGTTTCGTTCCTAAAATGCAATTCCTGCTTTTTGAATACATTAACTTGAAATATTTGACCCTAAAAAACACGCGGAAACAATTTTTTCGACTGCGAATAAATTATTCTCATTTTACTAAAAAAAATTCAAGAAAATATTTGAAACTTCTTTAATTTTAAGGCCCATTAGTATTTTTCAAAGTAGAAACGATACATTTATCAATGAAGTTGTTTGCGTTTAACTTTTTTGCCTTGGGTAACGAGTTACAGAGTCGGTTAAAGTATTTCAATAATTATGATCTTCAAACATCCTCCACACTTAAATACTTTTGTTTTGTTTTCCTTCACTGCCATCTGACATTATGTCTCTAACTAAATCGTAAAAATAATATTTTTACTATAATTATCCCAATTTAGGATAAAACGCGACTTAGACGCCATATTAGTTTTGTATTTCTGTGAATTAGGATTTTAAACGTTGCAGTTTGTACTAAATTAGGCTTCTAGCCAACGTCGGTATCCAACGTCGTTTCGACCCAAAAATTATTCTCCAAACTAGTGCAGACTAGGGTTGGCACGAGGTTGTGCCGACGTTGCGCCCCGACGTTTGGTCGCGTGACACAACGTTGTCCCGACGTCCAAATGCTGCTTGGGAAGGCCTAGTTCGAATTCTTTTTCACTTATTTTTTACTACCCGAAACAGTGTTACATCACACAAACCTCGTACCTGAGTGTTTTATAGTCTCAATAACTGCCGTAGCAAAAAACTAAAATACTTAAATATTATGACAAACCCACGATTTCAATATAATTTTAATGCAATCAACATTACGGCGCATGAAATAGGTACTAATAATTTCTGATTTTTGCCGTTGAAGCGTTGCGGTCGGAATTTGTTGAAATCAAATGGAACTGCAACCGGGACTCGTATTTCCATAATATACCATGTAGAGAGCATAGGGTCTCTAAGCTCCACCTCCAAGTTTAGTTTAGCATTGAAGATGTCTTTAACGCGGTATAGAATGGAATAGGACAACGCGCCAAATGTGGTATAGTATGGAATCACATTTTTAGTCACTTCTTGTATTTTGCATTGAATTAGACAGTTTGCGACCGTTGCGAATTGTAAACAAGTATCAGGATGGCTGAGCAATGTACGTTAGAGATTATGTTAACAAATATAAAATTTGCAGTAAAATTGTCGATATAAATAGTAATTCGGCTTCACAAGAGACAACAGGTATTCACCAAAAACCAGTGCTGTAAGTAACACTACATCTATATTTGTCGGGCTGCAAGAATTTAAGGAAGACAGTTTTGAAGCCCAACCTGGTTTATTGAAAACAAATATAGAAAAAAGTCTTAGGTTTAACACAAAAATAGAAAAGTAATCAGATGCTAGAAATATTAACTCGGTTTAATAATGTCACATCATATTGACACAGTGCAGCAGTTAAAACATTTCTCAAAAATACTACAATAAATTGTAAAAAAGCAAGTAGTATATTAAAGTACAACCAAGAGCTTTATCCAGAAGAACTTGTTTGCACTCGAAAAAAAAGAAGGCTATCAGAAGAGTACAGACTAAAAAAATAGTGCTTGGGCAAAAATATTACCAAAAATACACTAAATGCCAAAAGACATTAATATTTAATACTTTAAACTAAACAATACAATCTAACAGGAAATAACAATGTTTATTTTTATTATTTTTTAAGTGGCTGATATTTTAAAGAAATTAGTAGAATATACATTATTTAATAATTAAATGTTATTTTTGTTGATATTTTGTTTGTTTTATATTTGTAGTCATGTTTTTAATGTAATGATAAAGAATAAATACATACTGCATGATCGAAAAAAAAACGGCGTCCAGTTGGCTGGAAAATAACGATTGATGACATTTCCCATATAAATTTATATATAAAATGACAGCGATCTTCATTTCATAGCCATCGCTGATGCCGCTTTTTACCATACGGTATTATTTTACACAAACGAATATTACTGTTTATGCTATCAAAAGTAACGCCAGTAATGTGTCTACGAACTATACCCGATTTTGGCGCATTTCCCATTCCGTTCTATACCGTGTTAGAGACATCTTTACTGCTGAACTAAGCTTGTGGGCGGGGCTTAGAGACCTTATGTTCTCTACATGGTATATTATGGAAATACGCAACCGGGACGGTCTGAAATACATACTAATAATTTTTGATTTCTGCCGTTGAAGCGCTGCGTATGAAGCCTATACTCTATATTATAATTACTTTGTAATTTTTTAATAAATTGTAATATCCATGGTAGTCTGGAGGCTAGATTGTATATTGTAGAGAGGGAGGAAGTTAATCACCGCGACTTTGTTCTATTGTGTCCCTCTTTCTTGAGTAACTCATCATACAGTCCAGGCCTTTGACAAAAGCCAGTATTTGAGACGGGTTTACAGAGTTCTTCATCCCCAACATCGATCGTCCCAAAGCTTATATCACGTCTCGGCGCACTCGGTGATGAGGTGTTCTGGTATTTCCCCATTTTCCCCACAGAATTTGCATTCGCCGTTGTTTTTTAGCTTCAGTCTGCTAAGGTGTTCATTGAGGAGACAATGTCCTATTAATAACTATTAATATAATCCGAAAATTGTTCTTAAATCAAGGAAAACTATGTACTCATTATGTTTTCTTACAAATAATTATGATACGCCAATTTCACTAGTGATAGAGTAGTGTATCTGATGATTTTGTGATTATGTAATATTTTTAACTTATCAACATGTTTTATAAAAATAATTCTAATTTCTACACACCTTCTTTTGCGTATTCTAGTAGTGAAATTTGTTCTTTCGCCTGACCTATGGCACAGCGAAGGGAAAAACTCGTGTGCGTAAAGCACTACATTTGCATAAAGAAAATATGGCCGTACGTCTTGCCTTCCGGCTAAACCTAATCCCGGCTGAGCCATTACGACGCTCATTTTTTATTCATAGCGTGCGGATAAAGAAAAACAACGCGGCCATAGTCGCAAATACTTGAAGATTCGCCAAGCCTTACGATATCTGAGACCGTATAAAGATTCTAGAGATATGTGTTACGATTTTAACTTTTGCTTTGTTTTGCGGATATAATTGTCATCAAATTTTATCTTTAAAATGAAAAAAGCGAGTTGTAATTTTTCACTTGTGACGTCACTTATGAGCAACGAGTATCCGAGACAAGATAGATCCGAGATAACTATAGAATGTTCAACCATCGTTCACCGTCATGTCATATATTGTCAAACTCTCTCAATCACTTGACAACCAGATTAAAGAGATTGGTGACATCCTTTGAATAAGAAGACTAAGGAAGGAGCATAATGCTATCCATGTATTCATGCATGGTGGGCGGAAAAGCCACCATAAAAGCTCTCTAGGGTGGGGATCCTTGACAGTTCTGTTTGACGATTCATTTGACACATTTGAATTTGATTTGAAATTTTGTGGATTTGTCAGTCTTTACGGAGCTTATTTTATGTTATTTATTATTTATTCTACTACTGATAGTTGTATAAAGGTAGTAAATCTAGATAGAAATTGTGGCAGAACTTAAATTAACAGTGACACTATCGCGATTTATCGAAAAAGATTCTAAAATAGTTGGTTGTGTAGCGTGCGGTAGATCTCGGCAAAAATTGAGTGAAATAATGGAACAACTTTTCGCTAGTAAGTGACTATATAATATACATACGTGTAGTAAACCGATCATTTATGAAATTCACTTAAATTAACTAAATTATTTATTTTTCTTGCATTTTAGCTTTTATTTATTACTTGTCAAAGATTAGATGTCAAAGAATTTAGATACGTTAATTTGACTTACCTGCTTCAGTAGCGTATCGGATGTTTGTGTTAATAAATACTTATTACAACTTATCTATTTTTATTAGAATTATATATTTTTACCCTACATCATAGTTTTACATTTTTTAAATAAAATTAGAACGACACTGATAAACCGGAATTTAAGTCGGCCATATTTGAGGCCTATCGCGGTGTACCTAAGATTTTTGATATGCTCCTTTCTTAGTCTTCTTATTCAAAGCTGCATATTCTTTTTAGTAATTGTCATTGTCACTTATTGATTTGACGTTATAATTTTATTGACGGACATCGATTGTTGTCAAACAAAATTCAACTTTTTTTATTGTAAGAATGCCTCAAAGATGTAATCAAAATGAATAAGAGCTCATTGCCAAGCTTAAAAATTATTTTTCTCAAGAAAGAGACATTGAAAGAGACGCTGGTAGAACACTATTGGCTCGTGGACGCCGTATATAAAGTAAGTACAATGTAAAGGTGTAATATTCCTAAGTAAAATAGAAATTGCTAGTGTTTTTAAGTAATATAGCGGGTTGTTGATGCTTATGAAATAGGAATTTCAACAGTTCAAAGGTTTGGAACTAAAGAGATCATGAGTTGATGAGGAGTTCAAGAAAAAATAATCAATAAATACCGAAAAAAACGGAACTCGCTCAATCAATAATATAGGAACGTACTTCAAACTGTAACAACATATGAACTGATCTCAGACACACCTAAAGACTCATATTTGACATATAATGATGACGTAACGGTGAACGATGGCTGAACAGTCTATAACTTTATCTATGATATAATTTTTTATTATTGATATTTTGAGAAAAATTTATTCTTCATAAAAATTTTTGCTTGTTATAAAATGGTTAATCCCGTTTTACTTTTCCAAATTTCCACACCGTTTTAAATAAAATTAAAAAAAAACATGAAATCGTCCCATTGCTGCCAAAAGTCACTAACTAACATTTTTCCGAACAACCAAATTCAATCACTAACTATGTTTTGAAGCGGAGAATCGATTACAAAAGTCATTAACTACGATTTCTGGCTATTTATGTTTTATTGTAATACTGAATAGTTACTAACTATAACATCTTTATGCAATGCAATTCATCTTCAGACGCATTTTTCTCGGAAGTAATAAAAAGTAAGTTAGTGACTTTTGGCAGCAATGGGACGAAATATTGTTAAATTTTTTCCTGGGTCCTAAAAATCAAAAGACGTTTCTATGGTAACATCATTTCCATTTCATTCTTGATAGATTGTTATTGAACTATATATCTATGATGTTACAATAGAAACGCCTTTTAATTTTTAGGATTCAATAATATTTTCATGTTTTTTTTTATTTTCTCTAAAACGGTATGGAAATTTTGAAAAATATAGACGAGATTAAGTATTTTAGTATAAGCAAAATTTTTACGAAGAATGCATTTTTCTCAAAATGACAATATTACAGTTGAGGGTTGGAACCTTTGGTATTACACAGCAAAATAAAAACACTAATTCACCACAATACACCAAAACACTTTTACTTTTACACTGGACGCGCGTTTCGCTAACCATGTTAGCATCATCAGCAGATGATTATAAACTAAAGTACAATCTACAAGTTGAGCGTTTATATACTCGCTCAGTGGGCACCGAGTGGGCGTGGCAAAATCTAGCCAACCGAGTTAGAGCCCACTGAGCGTAACAGTTAGATTTCCGCCACTAGAGTAGTAAGAACAAAGAACTTGAAGGAATTGGAGATGCAAATGAAAGCATCAGAATTAATAAATGTAAAGATAGTATGAACAGAGACAACGGTCCAATTCCTTCAAGTTCTTTGTTCCTACTACTCTAGTGGCGGAAATCTAACTGTTACGCTCAGTGGGCTCTGACTCGGTTGGCTAGATTTTGCCACGCCCACTCGGTGCCCACTGAGCGAGTATATAAACGCTCAACTTGTAGATTGTACTTTAGTTTATAATCATCTGCTGATGATGCTAACATGGTTAGCGAAACGCGCGTCCAATGTAAAAGTAAAAGTGTTTTAGTGTATTGTGGTGATTTAGTGTTTTTATTTTAAAATGACAGTAATTAAAAAGTTTTTTCCCGCCTGTAAAGACAATTCGGAAACATACTGTAGATAAAACAGCCCATTTAAACTTAATTATCGCTTAGTTTTATTTTTGTTGTATAATACACATATCACAACATATCATTTTGTTGTTTCTTCCTGTATCTTTAAGAATGGTGGCGTTTTATTGGTCAAAATAATGTACGATCCCTTAGCTTCCGGTTCCAAATAATATCCAAACGTGGTAGTTTGGCTGTATATCAACACGTCCTTTCGTACTTCTACTTGAAGAGCCAGAGATTTTCGTTTGAAGGATTCCAAAAACAGTTCGACTGATCGAAGATGAGAACATGAATCATTTTGACCTAAAATCAAAAAATTCATAAGTCAATTAAAGGGAAACACCATCTTCTATAGGAGATAGACGAAAACTAATATCGGTGTCTGGAGCTCAATTTTTATCAAAAACATGATAGTAAAGACCAACGATATCTGTTACCGTTTCGGAGTTACAGGGTGTTTTTCAAAGATATGCATTTTTAACAAAGCTCTTTAGCTTTTTTGTTATGGAAAATTTTGTATTTTTATGAAAACATTTGCAAAGCACCTTTTTACGTAGAATTTAATGGTTTGTAACCATAGGGAAAGCTCCATAAAGACTGATAAATCCACAAAATTTCAAATCAAATTCAAATGTGTCAAATGAATCGTCAAACAGAACTGTCAAGGATCCCCACCCTAGAGAGTTTTTATGGTGCCTTTTCCGCCCACCATGCATGAATACATGGATAGCATTATGCTCCTTCCTTAGTCTTCTTATTCAAAGATTCAGAACGTCAAAATTAGTGGTGGACATTTTCAATAGAAAAAGTTACCAAACTTTTAACTTTCGTTCTACTAATTATACTTCCACTAATTATACTTCAAAATTTGCGATAAATGTCATTTTGGCCTTTGATTATCTTCTGTCAAGAGAAATTGTGGTTAGAAATCAAAAGTTGATTGCTTTAAAAGCTAAATATTAGGCTTTCCCTATGGATGCAACTGACTAATGCTAGCTGTTGCTAGGATATTCTATTAAATTTAATTGTGTTTTTGAAACATTGTGAATGATCGTAAACTAAAAAGTATAAAGTGTAATTGAAACTACTATTTATTCCACTAATTGCGATTTTCTGAATGAAGCTTTAGACTTGGTGGTATAACTTGCCTTCACAGTTGGGTTGTATGCCTCCAAAGTTGACATAGAAGTCTACATCGCCGATGCTCGTGGGATATCCGTACCAGTTAACGTCGCTATGAATGACATCTACCATTTTGGCGTCCTTATGGGTCAATCTATCTTGGTTTAATTCGTCGACCCACAAGGGTCCAGCAGGATCCAGTGCCGTCAGTGTTTTAGTATCTTCCCAATAAAACCACCCACATGGGCTCCTATTGAATGACCTAAAACCAGGATTTTATTTAAATGTTTTAAACTTAGTTGTTAGTTTCACTAAGGGGGGCGTCCAAAAACCTCTCTCTCTCTCTGAATTTGAAATATGAGATTTTTAGGAAATTGAAACCAAATTGAAAAAAAAAATAAAAATACCTGTAGTGCAAAATTGTATAAAGATTGATCATTCATAATAATTTACCTATTATGTGAACTTTGTCATGTGGCACATATGTGCTAAACATAATTGTTAAAATATCCGCTATAGTCTCTCCTATTGGTCTGGCAAGTTCCGAATCGACCTTATAACCAAACTTATACGTCATCCAAGTAAAACCGAGTACCATGCTTTTCGGTACGTTTGTTAATATTGTGTCTTTCAATATATCCATCCTAAAGCAAGAATATATAAACTTAAATTTAAAAAAAATAGTATATTGCTTAGTTAGGAGTAAAAATGACATATTTCGGGGCGAGGCGGTACGGTTGGCATACAGCCGAGGCGTAAAAAGTTATTTTTACTCCTAATAGAACATGCTTTTTTTTCAAACGCCACAAATAATTTTTAAAACAATTTCAAACGTTCCAAATAATATAAAAAATATTTAAAAGTCATACCCTGTATGTAATTGTATATCAAGAAACTATGGTTACGCTCGTTAAATTTGACAATTTATGTCAGTTTAATAATATATTTTCGTACTTTTATGCCTAGGCGTTAAAATGATTTTTTTATATTGTCAACCACGTCGCAAAAATTAATACTTTTGTGGCGTTTGAAAAAAGAAACATATTTTACAAGTCAATACCATTCAAGGCCGGTTTTTTCTTCAATGTCTAAACTAATAAACACCTGGCCGCCATCATAGACATTAAACCATGTGGCAGGTAACGGTATCCTGTACAGAGGACTTTCCACGCTAAACTCTGTTTTCACATAGTTAGAAAAACCGCTAAAAACGATTTGTCTGAAATCTCTGTGGATGTAGCGAGTCGAGTTGAGAACTTCGTTGGTTCCATAACAAGATCGTCTTCAGACAGATCAACGTCTAAAAATAATATGACAATTTAAAACAATGACAATAACAAGTGGTGTTAAAGTAAAACAATTCTCTCTAAACCAAACTATCATCTTTTATCTGGTATTTTGTTTATACAGGATAGTCGTTTGGAAAACCTTGATATATTTGATACCAATTAAACTTTTAGTTACGTAATCAAGGGCGCAATTTTTAAATTCATTGTTGCCAGCCATGGCAACATATTCGTTGCCGGGCTGACTAACTGGACTTTGGTTGTACACTAATAAATTTCCCGCTGGTGATTCAGGTGGTAGCCCAAGAAGCATTTTTTGTTTTATAAGTGTGTTAGGAAACTTCCCAACACCATATTATACAACCTAAACGCATCTAGAATGGTTGTCGTGAGTTATTGGTAGGTAACCATTATATAACACTTATATGCCCTAAACGGTCCATTTTATAACTGTTCCTATGGTAACCCTTAACACTCAAGGTGTGCAACCAAAGTCCTGAAAACTTTCTCAACACCTTTATATATCCTATCGAGTTACCGCTATAAAACTGAAAAAGGGGATATAATAGTTATATAGTGGTGTCTTAAGTTTTCACTGTTACAGTGTCTTCCGTATCATTTGAAAAGTAATGGTATCTTTGTTATTTTAAGCGGAACAACCGGTAGATATATATATATCATAGTTTTTTTTTATTAATCTAACCTATGTCTCTAATAGTGTTCGGGATAAAAAATACAACATATGTAAAAGTGACAAAAACATGATCTTGAAAAAGAATTGGTAAAATCATGTATTGAGCAATTTTAAAGTTGAAATTTAAGTTATATGTATGTTAAGGAAAGTCGATATATTCGATCTATCTGAAGCAGCTGATTGGATATCACACAGGGAGATAAAAAAAAATTATAAAATTGCTGAAATATTTTTTATTTTAATAATTCAACCATATAAGGATATATCATGTTCCTATAACGAAACCTTCCGGTTTATTCAGTAAAGTCGTTTAAAATAAAATAATTCTATAACTGTTTAAAGAAAATCATTAGCATGACAAATATTCAAACTTTATAAGAATCAATTATTGGACTATAACTAAAAAAAAAATAGAAAACTTACATCCGTTTAAGTAGTGATAATCCTCATTAGTGTCCAACCTGTAAACTCCAGGTTTGTATTTTGTATACGAAGTTAACCAATAACCAAAGTCGACGTATGCTTTACCCTCAGACGTTAAAGTACCGTTATAGTACTCTGTTTCTCTGGCTTGAGCGCGAATTTTAATCGAATCCATGTAATATTGAACGGCAGCCATATGAGAACACTTGTTAACTACAACAAAATAAATTAGTTGAAAATTACAATTCAAATAAAATATTTTCATTAATTTAGACTGTACAGGGTGTCCCATTTTCGTGTATTTTATGTGGTTTCTCGGTTATGAGTAGAGATAGAAAGATACGGTTTTCCGATTACTATAGGTACTACTTTTTTTCAAATTTCAAGGCAAATTTCAAGGGCGAAAATCAGTAAACCAAGATTTAAATTCTATATCTCGACCACAAATAACATAAAAATGTCTAGACAATGTTCAAAATTTCTCTTAAATAAATTTAAAGGGGCGTTAACATCAAAATAAAACAAAACACTAAATCACCACAATACACCAAAACACTTTTTACTTATACACTGGACGTAACCATGTTAGCATCATCAGCAGATGATTAAAGCTGATGATGATGCAACCATAGTTAACGAAACACGCGTCCAGTGTAAGAGTAAAAAGTGATTTGGTGTATTGTTTAGGTTGTTAGTGTTTTATTTTGCTGTGTAACACCAAAGGTTCCAACATACTATAAATACTGTAAAGCTTCATTCAGAATCTAACTATTTTTAACTAACTACTATTAATCTAATTAACGACTATTAACCCATGGTACAAAGAATACAAGCTATGATACTGCGCAGGTTGGTCGCTACGTCACAGGTGGTAACAGGCGCTATTGGTCAGCACGCTCCGCGCACCAATTCAAATCGTCAAGATATTGTAATGAACCTGTTTTTTTGTTGATATACCGTTATTGAACTATCGCTAAACAAGTTACTGTGGAGCAGTGCGTGAAGAGTCAGGTTAGGAAGCAAGAGGCCGGAGTTCGAATCTCGGCCGGGACATTTTTTTTTATTTAATTTTTTAAATACTGTTTTATTCTATAGTTTATTTGTAGTATAAAAAAATAACTATTTATTCTGTTATTTTTTAATCTCCGTTATTAATTTAAATTGATTGTTGGTACAATACCTCATTTATTATAAAAAAAAATATTCTACTTTTTGAAATGTATCGGGCCCTAAATTGTACCTAAAAGTATTTAATATTTCAGTCACTTAAAAAGTTAATTTGTATTGAATAGTTGCCTACCATTTAAGGAAATTTGAGCTATAATCCTTGATGGCCATATTCTGGATTGCAATACTTCCTCTAAATTTTGGGTTTCGTTCAACCAATTTATTCTCAAAACCTGAAACATCTACATATAAAAAGAAGCACAGGTCACTAATTATAATAAACTTCACCCTTGGAATTACTTCCACTAATTATAATAAACTTCACCCTTGGAATTATTTCTATTACAATTACAATACATTGATCTGCATTGGCATTTTCTACTTTTCGATGGGAAACAATCAACTTCCCAACATTTTTTAAATGATGTAACAATTCCTCTTGTGGTTACTTCAAACGTTCTGTCCTCATGTCAATTCAGAAACAATGAACATGAAAATTATTTACCCATAAAAATCGCAAACTAAAAACCTAATAAACTGTTTTATACCCAATATAGAGATAAATTTAGTATTCTTACCTATTATCGTCCAAATCCATGTTAATAGATAATTAATATTTTGGATTTTTATCTTTTATTTTTAAATATATTTTTGAAACTGCTGGTTTTAGTAATTATTAAATTAAACGAACTAAAAAGTCAGAAAAAAATAAACAATTCTTAACCATAACCCTAAAAAATACAAAAAATGCGGATCTCCTGTCAACTTCCTTTATTTTTTATTTATTCGTTTTTTTCCTAGTGACGTCACAGGTGGTATGCGCGAACTAAACGAAATTGGAGCCGCTATCGATCATACCTTGTTTTGTTTGTACCATGCTATTAACCTAATTAGTGGTTTCAATTAGCGTAGAAATTTGTACCTTTAATTTCAATGTAAGCAGTCAGAACGTCAAAATTAGTGGTAGACATTTTCAATTAGTTGAAAAAGCTATCAAACTTTTAACTTTTCCATTAATTATACTTCAAAATTTATCGAGAAATGTCATGTTGGCCTTTGATTATCTTCTGTCAAGAGAAATTGTGGTTAGAAATCAAAAATTAATTGTTTTATATGCTAAATATTAGGCTTTCTCTATGGATACAACTGACTAACGCAAGCTGTTGCTAGGATATTCTATTAATTTTAATTGTGTTTTTTAAATATTGTGAATGATCGTAACCTAAAAAGTATAAAGTGTAATTGAAACCACTAATTTATTCCACTAATTGCGAGGTTCTGAATGAAGCTTAAGATCAAATAGTTTTGGGACAGCACCTTCAAATAGATGCTAGATTATTGCCATTGCAACAAACTTACCGTTTTCTGCGCTCTTGCAATGCGGTTGATAGATTCCGTCGTTAGCATATATGTCAAAGTGACCTAAAGGATCAGAATATCCGTAGTATCCGATATTAGTGTGGATAACTTGAACCAGATTAGCCGATTGCATGTTGACTTTCAATGATGCTTCACATCCTATGGGCTGGGTCTAACACCACCATCCGTTCTACGATGTAGTTCTCTCTAAGGTCCCATCAAACCAATCACGTGACCACTTGTGGCATAACCTAATAATAAAAATAGAGAAATCAATCGAAGAATTAAATTTCTAATAAATCAATATTCGTTTGAAACTCAGAACGCACTTTTTGGTGAATTGTTACTTCTGATTTGAATTATGGGTAGGTGTTATTAGTTTAGTTTTTTTATTTAAGTTCTACTAATAAAAAAGATAAATTTCTATGTCAATTTTCTATCCTTCTACTCTAATTAATATAAACGAATACCACACACTTGGTATTTTGAGTCAAATTGTCGTTATGAACCGCATGTTACAATTTCAAATAAACCATATGCCAAAATGTGAAAAGTTGACATATGATATGTCATTCGATTCAGAGTGTTATTTTCTATCGAATAAAGTAAAAAAATACCGAGGGTGCCATTTAAAAATCAAAAGTTGTAGTCATTTCCGGTGAAACCGGAAATGACCGAAAACAATTGAATACGTCAATCAATCCCAATTTATGTCATATACTAACATACCAAATATCGTTGTTTTATCTGAAAAAATAAAAAAGTTATAGTGGTGAGCCACTTTTGAGACGCACCCGGTATATATACCCATCCATAGTTAACTTAAAAATATTAGAAACTTTTTTTAGTGAAATAAATGGATTGGTATGGATGTCATCTGCTTTTTTTCTGTCATTGTCTGTCGAAATCGAGTATAATGTCAATAACTAACTAATGAATAGTAAATAATAAATATAAAGTACCTATCATTTCCAGATTTGCTGATGGAATTTCACTGATATGAACCTAGGCAGCAACCGTATCAGCAACTCTCTTAGAGTAAGCAGCAGTAAACATGTACGAGTTGAAAACGTACATGGACCAATCCACGATAATGACGTAGTTAGAGGTGGATGCTTTGAGTAACTTATTCTTCAAGTCATGAGCCCTAAAATAAATCAATTACATAACGGTGCGTTTAGACTTGAGCACGCACGAGCTGAGCGTGCGCGCACGGCATTCGTTCGCGCTCTCGCACAGTGCTACGTCCCATTGACAAAAATCGAAAAAAAAGTTAAAATTTACTAATATCTGAATATGTAATTTTATACTTATAGCAATGTTCAAACATCCTGTATATTATTTTTCATAAACAGCGTTTTTTATTAGCAAATATTTTCACTAAAAATAAATTTTGCGATCATTATCTTATCAGTGAAAAGAATAACATTCATAGTAGTTCTGTATATTATGGAGTTAAACGTTACGTACTTAATTGAAAGCCACTATGGATATTGTTAAACAAGGTATGTACTTTAAATTTATTTATAAACAAATTCGTGATTGTTTAGTTTTTATAAATTTTTTAAGATGATTCTTAAATGGGTATAAAAATTTTACGTTTTCAAACTTCAAAAAGGCATTTAAAAAAAAAACATATCAAAACATATCGTATTTATTGAATATTTTTGTTGTCATATTCATACACTTTTAATTTATGTATAGTTCACCTGCGTCTGCTTGCGACGAACTTTATTTAAATCAAAGTTAGTCATTTCCGGTGAAACCGGAAATGACCGAAAACAATTTGAATACGTCAATCAACCAATTTATGTCATATACTAACATACCAAATATCGTTGTTTTATCTGAAAAAATAAAAAGTTATAGTGGTGAGCCACTTTTAGACGCACCCGGTGATATATACCCATCCATATTAACTTAGCAAAAATAGTTAAACTTTTCAAGTGAAATAAATGGATTGGTATGGATGTCATCTGCTTTTTTTTCTGTCATTGTCTGTCGAAATCGAGTATAATGTCAATAACTAACTAATGAATAGTAAATAATAAATATAAAGTACCTATCATTTCCAGATTTGCTGATGGAATTTCACTGATATGAACCTAGGCAGCAACCGTATCAGCAACTCTCTTAGAGTAAGCAGCAGTAAACATGTACGAGTTGAAAACGTACATGGACCAATCCACGATAATGACGTAGTTAGAGGTGGATGCTTTGAGTAACTTATCCTTCAAGTCATGAGCCCTGAAATAAATCAATTACATAATGGTGCGTTTAGACTTGAGCACACACGAGCTGAGCCTGCGCGCACGGCATTCGTTCGCGCTCTCGGCTCCGTTCAAATTAAAAACTTATTTTTCGACGAATGAAGTGGTCCACTTGTGCGGGCACAGCAGAGTTGTGTTCGCGAAAATAATGGACGACCAAGAAATAGTCGGGGCTGAAGTCATTGTTGCACAGCTTAATTATTAAAAAGAAGAAAAATCGAAAACATCGTCGCTGGTGGCAAACCCATATTTTTAGAAATCGATATAATTTACTGCAACGACTTAGTGTCTGAGGGGGGCTATGATCAGTTCAAAAACTTTACAAGAATGACCAGGCCCGACTTTGAATATTTACAAAATTTAATAATATGACTAACCTAACCTAAAAGGATCTGGCGCAGGAATTTACTGCAGCAGTCCAAAGACTGAGATCTACCACAGTCTTGGAAAACACACCACGATCTTCCAAGCTGAGCTATATGCTATTGAAACTTGTGTGCAACTGCTGGTAGAACAGCAATACACCGGGAAAACAATATGCATATTTTCGGATAGTCAAGCTGCGCTGAAAGCACTTGAGGCAACGAAAAGCACGTCAATGACGATTCTTCATTGTAAGAAACTACTCAATATACTGGGAGATAGAAACAAAGTGTCGCTAATATGGATACCGGGACATGTCGGCCTAGAGGGAAATGAACGTGCTGATTCCCTCGCCAAAATTGGTGCAGGCTCGCCATTCGTGGGCCCAGAACCGACACTTAGCGTTCCTAAAAATCTCGCAAGAGACAGGCTCTGTGAATGGGTTAGGGGTGCGACGTTCCGGGACTGGAATGACAGTCCCGGAATGGAACATGCCAAGAAAATCCTAGCAGGGCCATCCAAACATAGAACAGGAGAACTCCTAAAGGCCGGTAGGAATGGAACGCGTGTGCTCACTGCAGTGTACACGGGCCACTGCCGGCTGAGATCTCACCTACAGAGGACGGGACTGGTGGAAGACGCCGAATGCCGACTCTGTATGGAAGATGATAAAACAATGAAGCACGTTATGTGTACCTGCCCCGCAGGACCAGGTTTGAGATGTTTGGCAAACCCATGCTAGACCTATCAGACCTAGGAGACATATCGCCCTCAGACATAACGGCTTATATTAAGAGGCTGGGTCTTGAGGATGAACTTTGACGCTCTTGTAAATTAGAGCTTGTAGAAACTGAGCCACAATAGGCCCTCGCGGCCTCAGTGGAGGGTCCCCTACGGGACCCACTCTTAGTCAAATACAATACAATACAATACAACCTAACCTAACCTAACCAACACCAAAAATTACGAACAAAAGATACAAATTTTAGAATAGCAATTTCATTAATATCGACATGTTGAATATTAATTTTATTTACAAGGTCTTGCCATGCGTCATTTTTTTTTGGTTTTTTAATAATACGAAGAATGTTTAACATCCCATAATATCGGCAACTTTTCATATTCTTCAATTAATAATAACGAAAATTCATTGATCCACTCCATAATTTTAATAAAAAGAACGAAAAAAAATCACACACGCACGCACGAATGCAGACAAAACAAATTGTCGGTGCAAACTGAGCGTTCGCGCACACATAAAATTCCTTTGAGCAGGGACCAAAAACCGACACCGGACGGCTCACGTTCGCGGCATATTCAGAGTGAGCGTGCGCGCACAGCCGTTTACACTTGAGCATTCGCGAAGGATCAGTGCGTGCGTGCTCAAGTCTAAACGCACCATAACACTCATACACGGAGCGATCAACATAATTGGTGAAATAAAAAAAAATTATTTTAATATGCTATTTCCAGTAAAAATAGCCACTTACCATTTTTCAGCAGGTTCTTCGGTTACTATGATAAAAAAATGCGCTACACCTTGCACCACGCTTCTGATCGACCTAGGACTGCTCACATCGAAAGCAATGACTTCGTGAGTCGGTTTGTAAAACTTAATGCTCACGTTGTTAGCATCGTAAGGCTCTGCTATAGCGAAATCCACTGCTGGCCATTCCTCACCTACCTCTATAATCTCGACTGGCCAGTATTTCGGAGATATTAGGTAGTGATCTGTTTCAGACAAAAGAAGTAAATGAGAAGAATGCAAAAAAATACAATAAAAATATAAAAAATATAAAGTTAATATACAGGGTGGTCCGAACTGTACTCCGGAAACTTCGGCAGCATATTCTGCGAATAAAAAAAGTAAATAAGTTCTTATAAACGTATGTCCTAAAATACATAGATTTCGAGATACCAGGTGTAGAAGTTTCATCAATTTAACCCTTAAGTACTAACACTCCGTCTCACAGACGCACCGGACTAGCTGGACATATGACATCTCCCCTCCTCACCGCTTCTATAGTCTATCCAACGAGAAGATCCTTGACAGTGATAGATGTGTCTGTCATTTTAATTCCAAAGTAGTTTATTTTATTTTACAAAGAAATAAGTTGGTACAACTGGAACGCATAGCAGGAAATATTTAAAATTTGATTGACAAGATGACAACTGATTACTTCAAAATATTGTGAAAAAAACTGTATAAAACTGAAAAGATGTAATCGAGTTATTTTATTTAATAAAACCGGTATGTGTTAACTCATTCATAAAATCCAAGAAATGTCCCTTTGGCGGTCTATAGATTGATCCAAAAATATATACTACATTATTAAATTTAAATTTTATCCATAATTGTTCCAAACTTTCTGATTGCTTTGATGTTAGAACTTCATATTTAAAATTATTTTTAAAATACATACCCACTCCACCACCTCTCATATCTCTGTCTGTTCTAAGAAACGTATATCCTGGAATTTGAACATGGTCACTAGGTATAGTCTGTCCAACGAGAAGATCCTTGACAGTGATAGATGTGTCTGTCATTTTTTTTCAAAGTAGTTTATTTTATTTTACAAAGAAATAAGTTGGTACAACTGGAACGCATAGCAGGAAATTAATGTATTTAAAATTTGACTGACAAGTGATTACTTTAAAATATTGTGAAAAAAACTGTATAAAACTGAAAAAATGTAATCGAGTTATTTTATTTAATAAAAAACGGTATGTGTTAATACAAAACAAACAAGAACACCACCAGATACCGAAAAAAAATATAAAAAAGAACTATTTCTTACTTTCAAGCTTTATAAAACTTCCCGCATTTACGATTATATTTATCTATATAACTTATGTACAAATACAAATTTTTAATATTCTACAAGAATAAATAAAACAACATAAATAAAACAAACTATTTTATTAGTAATAACACTTACCAAATTTTATACCTTAAAGGTTGATTACTTAACTTTAATCTTAATTTTTTTAAACCAGTACCTTTTGATATTATTTTTCTGCAGTACTAAAATCCATTATTTACCTATCGTGTGATGTCGATATTTTACAGCTACTCCAGTTTTTAGTATGTGTTTAGTACGGTCCTTCTACCATATTCGAGATGCACTTATCTACGACGAGATGGTATACGAACTTTATTGATGGTAACTTTATTGGTGTATAAGACTTTCTGCCTGGGCAGCGAGTATTAACCATAAACTGTGCTCTGGGTCTACAGTTAATTTTCACTTGATTTTTCCTCCACTTGACTTCAAAAGACACAAAACACACGTAATAACACGAATCAAAATGCATCATCTTCCAAAACGCAGGGTATTTGACAAAAGTTGACACAAAATTATAACCTACAATTTAGCAAGACTTTGACAAGCGTCAAAAATCTAAAGGCGAGTTCATACGCATCGGCATCCGTTTGTCGTTCATCGTTCCGTCAAACCAATAAAATTGAAATACGATCTGTCATTTTTGAAATAAACCAATAAAACTGGTTAAAAACAACAAGAGACGACGTATGACGGATTTATATTTAAACCCATCCATAGTTAACTTAAAAATTATTAGAAACTTTTTTAGTAAAATAAATAGATTGGTATGGGACGTCATCTGCTTTTCTTCTGACATCGTCTGTCGAAATCTTACCTGAGAAAAAAAACAGAGTATATACCCTGAGTCAGCCATGTTTCTGAAATGCCCAAAATATCAAAAGACTTTTCCAATAATAAATTCTTCAAGTCTGCGAAATGCGGCAATAACGAGCGCACGTTTAAATATGAGATACTCAGTGTTTTCATTCTCTTTCCTCCTAGCTTATACTTTGCTTATACTACCTAAAGAAATAACAATTTAACAGAAATAAGTAAAAAAAAATATATATTTATATTAGAAGTATTTGAAAATACAAAAAAAATATAAAGAAGATATTGTTGAATAGAATAGACTCCCCACTAACAGTTGTTAATTTTTAATTATATCATCCTCATTTCGAATCCAGATTTTTCTCCCATCAACCCTGGCAAATATTCTACCCTCCATGGTCCACACTTTGTCTTTTCCAAGTTTGTCTTTGGCTAACATTAATAACCCATGCCGGTAGGATGTTAACTGCTCACTAATGGCAAGTTTAGTATTTTTAAGTCTATTTTTCCTCAAATGGACAAGGTTTCTTTGACTAGTAGACAGAAATTTTAAAATCACTGTACGAAATCTTGACTAGTCTATTGGATGTTTACCAATACGATAGCATTGTTCGACTTCAATATTCGGCAAGTCCAGACGCTTTTTGATAATTTCGGAGACACAGTTATTTAGTTCATTTTCCTCTTCTGGGAGCCCATGTAAACAAAGCTGGTTTAGTTTTAAAACCTGTTCCATATTATCTGTTTTACAAAATAGCTCATCCTTTTCAACTTGCACACTGTGTAATTTATTTTCCAACTCACTGATCCTTGCTTCAAAAATTTGCATTCGCTCGTCAATTTTTTGGGCCACCATGTCTGCTACCTTTGCTGCTATTGATTCCATAAATTTTTTATCATTAAAAATCTCTATGATTTTTTGAGAAACGGCCTTCACGATGCATACCAATTCTGTTTTTTGTCTTTCCGTAAATACCATTGTAAATCACAATTCTTAGTTCAAATTTAACAAAACAAATAAACTGGCCGAGTGTGAGAGAAAAAAAAAACTTGTTTGTAAGAATAACTTTGAAAAGTAAATAATATTGTCGGAGCTGAGATTCACGTCTACTCACTACAAACGCACATATCGGACTGTGATGAGATAGCCAAATGTCTTCTCTTTATGTCACAGTAGCTGTGGTAATCACTAAATTTGACTTTTAGGCAACTTTTAGGCTATACACATTTTTTTTGTCAGGTAGTTTTTTTCATCCAAAAATTTTAAATATTTTTTTTCTTAAAAACGGTAAATGTTAGGTATAGAGTGCTTAACATCAAGATTCATAGAATTTTACAGAGAATTTAATTATGTAATAAAAAATAGGGGCACCCATTTAAAATAAGAAAGTTGCTGTTAACTTCCGGTATTTCCGGAAGTGCCGCCATATTGAAAATATTTTTAATCAATAGATCTCGTTGTAAAACAATGATGTGCAAAAAATCTCCGATCCAGATATTGCGGTTCTCTAGAAACTTCTAATGAACGCTCAGCCTGGGACACCCTGTATGTCATAAATTAGTATTGATTGACGTATTCAATCATAGACTTAAAATAAAATATAGACTACACTATTTACATCTCAATGCGGACAAACAACCTTTTTTGTACACATGTTTACTTCTGGGTACAGTCGACCGAGCCTTCCTCATCCAGCCTATGTTGTCACGTCTTTAATATTATCAATATTTTTTTTCTTGTTATACACATATATTGAGATATTAATACTACAGTTTAATAAAGTAGGTTTTAATATTCCATAGATGTATTAAATAGTCCTTATACTACTAAATTATAAGTCGGATACTGTTTAAAAAGGATAAGTTCTTTACAATATGATAACACCGATTAGAGGCGAGGGAGCCTATTCATTCATTTATTACCTTGTAGTACGCGTGGCAAGTGTGCGGTAAAGCTTTGATGCCGCTATGTCCCCGGCTGTATTAACGCATTTTCTTAGTTTGTAGTCCTTAAGTGTTTATTTTATTGACTTTTTCTGTTCAAGAACTATAAAATATGGTTCGCCAGTGCCAAATTTGCAAGAAATTTGACTTAAATAATCCATTTAAGTCTTGAAACGACTTTCGACCGGTAGACAACTCTCAATTTGCCCATTGGGAGCCAGTGGCGTTGTTGTAGAAAGGCGCTTATTTAGATAATATTTTAGTAAAATGTAAAATCTGAATTTTTTCTCATTACATTATTTACTTACTTACATTGTAACAAAGTCATAATTATAACCCTGTTAATAATTAATAATGATTTTATTAAAAATATGGTTTATTCTAAAATTATCTTGAGCATATAAAATAACATACAAGAATTTTAAATTGATATTACATTATGAAACAATATTTTTTAATATACCGGGTCGTCTCAAAAGTGGCTCACCCCCTATAACTTTTTTATTTTTTCAGATAAAAAAAACAGATTTGTATGTTATAGGTATATGACATAAATTAGGATTTATTGATGTATTCAGTTGTTTTTGGTCTCTTCCTGTTTCACCGAAATGATTACATCTTTTTATTTTTAAAGGCAACCTCGGTATATTGCTACTTTATTCGATAAAAAATGACACTCTGAATAGAATGACATATCATATGTCAACTTTTGACATTGTCGCTGAAAAACAAATCGTATTTTAAATTTCAATCCAGGGTGCCATGGTGTTGTTAAAAACACTAAGTTTTAATCAAGGAGCCTTGGAAAAATAGTTTTGATCGTCTAATAGGTTTCGTGTCTTGTCTAAGTCGGTTAAAATATGTACAAATCGTATTTTTAATCATACATATGTCAATTTTTTCAAATGGAACAAGGGTGACTCATTAGCTTATTTTGAAAAAGCATTTTTTTTTTTTTTTTATGAATATATTGATACCACACACTTGGTATTTCTGAGTCAAATTGTCGTTATGAACCGCGTGTTACAATTACAATTAAACCATATGCGAAAATGTCAAAAGTTGACATATGATATGTCATTCTATTCAGAGTGTCATTTTCTATCGAATAAAGTAGAAATATACCGAGGGTGCCGTTTAAAAATTAAAAGTTATAGTCATTTCCGGTGAAACAGGAAGTGACCAAAACAATTGAATGCGTCAATCAATCCTAATTTATTTCATATACTAACATACTAAATCTTGTTTTTCTATTTGAAAATATAAAAAAATTATGGGGAAGAGCCACTTTGAGACGCACCCGGTATAATAAAGACAGTACCGAAGTTAAATAAATGTAGTTTTATTTTATCCACTTCCTATCACCTTCCTTTGCTTTAATGGAACAGATTTATGTTTTCTCTAATTTACATAATAAGACATCACTTAACCAGAAAAAAAATTACAACAATCATATTTTTTTTCTCTCTCCCTGTCGCCGATTCTATTATATCTGTGGAATAGATCCTGTTTTGATTAATATTATAGTTGTAATGTTTGACTAAAATTAATAATTTATTATTAATTTCAAAAATTACCTAATTTCGATTATAAAATTTCTTCTATAACGTGTATTTTATTATTTTTATCCTTTTTGGACTCTAAATGGTTTTATCTAAACTTTTATTTAAAAAACCTGTCCTAAATCTTAATAAAATATAAAAAAGTTTAAATACGATATATTTTTAATTTAATTATAGCTTCATTAAAATAAAAAAATTACCCGGCTATGATACGGAGAGTTCAGGTGTACGGTAAAGTGTAGAGTTCAGGTGTACGGAGTTCAGGTGTACGGTAAACGAAAGACAGTGTTGTGTTTCTCGGCAGAGTCGTCAGGGAACGACCGTTACGACAGAGACAACCTATCTATCGCTCGTGTCGCACTCGTTATAACCTAAAACAATAACACAACAATAACAAGACAGTGTCTGACCGCATGTTCCAGCTATTTATGAATGAGATGCTCAGTCTATATTTTATTTTAAGTATATGTATTCAATTGTTTTCGGTCACTTCCTGTTTCACCAGAAATGACTACAACTTTTCATTTTTAAATAGCACCCTCGTTTTTTTTTACTTTATTCGATAGAAAATGACACTCTGAATAGAATGAGATATCATATGGAACTCAACTTTTGACAATTTCGCTTAAAAAAATCGTATTTTAAATTTCAATCTAGAGTGCCATGGCCGTGTTAAAAACACAAATTTTTAGTCAAGGAGACTTGGAAAAATATATTTCATCTTCTAATGTTTTTCGTGTCTTGACCTGGCCAGTTAAAAGATGCCCAAATCATATATTTTTAAACATATCTCAATTTTTTCAAATGGAACAAGGGTGGCTCATTACCATATTTGGAAAAAGCATTTATTTGAATAATCTGGTACCACATACTTAGTATTTCGAGTCAAATTATTGTCGTTATGAACTGCATGTTACAATTTCAAATAAACTATATGCGAAAATGTCAAAAGTTGACATAATATGATATGTCATTCGATTCAGAGTGTCATTTTCTAACAAATAGAGAAAAAAAATACCGAGGGTGCCATTTAAAAATGACAAATATTAATAGGAATAGTAATTATAACAAAAAAATATTTTTCATACCAATTATTGTAATTTTATCACCCGGTATGCCTAGATTGAGAATCCATTGAGACAACCTTTCACCGACCAATTTTTCTGTAAAAAGGAATGAACTGTAGGTATACATCGACCAGTCCCATACCAAAACATATGATTTACTAAATGCTTCGTTAATTTTTTCAGTTAATTTTTCGGGCCTGAAAATAAATCAAAAACTTTAACACCTCAAACTTTAACCACGACAACTTAAGTTACCATTTTTCATGAACCACAATTATTACGACATTGGCAGTTGGACTATGTAACATCCACTCATAGAGCTCTTTCGAATCAAAATCTTTAATAAGTGATATTGATGTGTTGGTAGATATTATCACTTGATCTACATTATATTTATAAATAAGGCAAAAATCAGGAGCGGGCCAAATACCATGCTTAAACGACTCCTTAGTCCAAAGATGGGGTGGAATACGTCTCTTGTAGGAATCTGCATTAGTTCAACTTTAAAGTGTTTATAAAATAATTAAGATATATATTCTATTTACCTTTTCTTATAAACTTTGGCCCACATTCCTTTATCTCTCTTTTCTTTGGCTGGGATAGTGTTGATGAATTTTTAAGTAACTCATATTCCACGACCTTTTTTATTGAATCGAGATCAAGTAGTGGCGGATTCGGAGAACTGCAATCATTCTCTTTGAGTGTTGACCAGCCGATCCATATTCTTGCAACGAACGGTGCCGAACACCGAGTGCGATTTTTCGGAGCAATTAACCTATAAAACTACATTTTTAATTTATAGGTTAATTGCTCCGAAAAATCGCTGCTACTTGTCACAGTGCTTTTATTGGAGCAGTCGCAGAGCGTAGCAGCTCCACAAAAATCGCAGACTGGCCCACCTCTATTCATTTTGCAAAAATTCCTGCTTTGTTCATTGAGGTTAAGTAGAAAAAGAAAGAAGAAAGTAAACAAAAGTTTTAAAAGAACTACTCCGTGTATTTTGAGTTGCCTAACGTCGATATCCTAGAATATCTTTTAAATAGACCCACCTGTAAATTATGAAGTTTTTATAGTCTAAAAATCTCTTTTTTTTTTAATTTATGCTTAGCCTAAGCTTAGCCTTATTCTTGGCTTGTGTCAGGAAGCTTTGCTTGTGTACGTATATACAGGGTCCGGCAATAGTGGTGGACATATATGGTGGACAGAACTGAAATAGATTTGTGTCTTGAAATAGGGGGGGGGGCTCTATCCTTTTTAAATCTTTCTGGTATTTAGTGTTAATTTGATTGTCAAATGTGTAAGTAAGATTTCTGAAAACTAACCTGTTTGATTTGGTAGTCCATGTAAACAAAAAACGGTAATAAATTGATAAGCAATAAATACCACAGGGAAGACTAAATGCTTCATTATCTCCAAAATGAAGAAATAACTACTTGTGCTGTTAAAACCAAATAAAAAAATATTACAAATCTCAATGTGGAGGGGGGGGGGGTGTAATATTGCGCCATTTAATTTTTCCAACAATATCGTAAAAATATTTTATTGTTTAATGGGTTTTATATTTAATCTATAAATAAAGGCTACTGTTACGGAAAAATATGTTTTTACCGAATAAAGTAAAAATAATAATAAAGTATATTTAATCGAATAAAGTAAAAAAATTCCGAGAATGTCATTTAAAAATCAAAATTTGTAGTAATTTCTGGTAAAACGAGAAAGTAACGAAAGACAATTGAATATGTCAATCAATCTGTAGTGTATACTATCGTACCAAATCTCGTTTATTTATCTGAAAAAATAAAAAAGTTATAGGGGGTGAGGCACTTTTGAGAAACACCCGGTATAGTTTAAGGTAATAAAAAGTTTGTTTCAATATACGGGGTCTCTACTTACGAGGAACTTCGTTAATTCAGTAACTCCAATTTTATTGAGACGAAGTATTTTGTTCTTTCGGTGTATGTTTTATCCAAAACAGTATTGTTCATAATAAGCGCAACGAAAACCCATAACAATAAATTGTGTTTTACAATTAGTGAGAAAACAGGTCGTCACGAGTCTATGAAATTGTTTAAAAATAAGATTATTATTATGCTGAAAAATTATTGCTGTCGATTTCCTATACCTGTTTCATGGTATAATAATTAAAATATTGATTAAATTTTGCTGGATATCGGTACTGTGAGTAATATAATAATGTAGGAAAGCATTTTTGTATTTTCTAGAGATATATTTATTATGAATACTCTAGCTAATTCTATAGACTCAATTCGGACGACTGTCGTAAATTCTTCGAGACTGTAAAGGAAGTATAGGGCTCAACCTTTCCCTGAAGTTGCAACGGTATATTTAATATTTCAAAAATCCCTCAATACAGAAAAATACTTTAATTTTCTCTATGGATACAACTAACTACCTTAAGCTGTTGCTAGGATATTCTATTAATTTTAATTATATTTTATAGACATTTTGAATGATCGTGAAAGCTTCATTCAGAACCTCGCAATTAGTGGAATAAAATAGTTTTGTTTCAATTAGCGTAGAAGTTTGTTCCTTTAATTTGAATTCAGAACAGTTGTTTGCATTCAGAACGTCAAAATTAGTGGTAAGAATTTTCAATTAGCGGAAACAGTTACCAAACTTTAGTCCAATCAGTGTAGTAGTAGTAATTTTTTAATATGTTGTTAAGGTTTAGGTCTTGATGAAAAATCCAAGTTTTTGACCTTGGGGTGCGACCGCTCGAGCCGCCATCTTGAATTAGCAAAAAGGGCGAAGGATGTTTTGCAGATAACGAAAATTATTAGAAATTATTAGGAATTATTTTTAGCCTATGAAAACAATAAAGGCCGTTTAATTTCGATGCCCACCAAAAAAAATGGAGCAGGCTGCTATTACGGTCAACCAGGCGGAAGAAGATGCTGATGTGTTGATTGTCAGAACAGCGATTTCATTGTGCTCAAAATTTGATGCTGTTTTCGTAGTTGGCGAAGACGTTGTCCTTCTTGTTTTGCTGACAGCATTGCTACCGTCTCAAGGAAACATCTACCTCCGCAAACCGGGAAAAGGCAAAATTGCTGAAAGAATATATTCAGCTAGTAGTTTAAAACATGAAAAAGTAGCTGAGAACATTCTGTTTCTCCATGCTTTTAGTGGCTGTGACGCGACATCGTCAATCTTCGACCAAGGAAAAATGAAGTTTTGTTCCCTTCTCCAGAAGACAGCAGGAGTGACACCATTGGCATTTTTAAACATCAGGATGCAACAACAGAGGGCATCTCAGATGCTGCAGCACGCTTTTTCGTTGCTTTGTATGGTGGCAACTTGGAAGAAGACACCTTAGAAGAAATCCGCTACCAACGTTTTGCTAGATCAACCACAAAAAGTAAATCCTTTCTTGCTTCATTGCCACCAACGAAGGATGCTGCGAGGTATCATTCTTTCAGGACATATCATCAAGTCCAGATATGGTATGGAATCGGGAAAAAACCTGAAGACTGGGGCTGGAAACTGGGCAGCAATGGGCTTGTTCCACTCACCATAACAAAACAAGCAGCACCCGACAACTTATTGAAATTCATTTGCACTTGTAGAAAAGGATGCGGCGCAGCATGTGGTTGCAGGACAGCTGGGTTGAAGTGTTACGTTGTATGTAGCTTCTGCAGTGGTCAGTCATGCAAAAATGTCCCGGAGGTTCACATCGACATTCAGGACGAAGATGACCAAGACTTAACAATGGAATAGCAATATATTCCCATAAGCACCAATTACGATGACACCGAAAACAATACTCAAAACGTTATTAATAACCGACCCGGACCATCAAAGAAAAGAAAACGCTAATAAATCGCCATGGCACTACCTTATTTTTCAGTTTTTTTATGTTGTGCGTTATATTTCAATGAGGCATATGAAGGTTATAACATATTTTTTTTTCGCTCCGTGGCACCGTGGCACTACCTCACCAGCCGCTGCTGTTTATACCTATGTAAAAAATAGCGAGAATTTCGGAAAAATTACAAAATTGGGGAGTTTTTCTATTTTTTGGAAAATATGTTCAACTTTTCGTCGCTGTACCTTCTATCCAAGATGGCGGCTCGAGCGGTCCCACCCCAAGGTCGAAAACTTGGATTTTTTGTCAAGACCCAAACCTTAACAACATATAAAAAAAAATACTACTATACCACCTTTTGTATGGCAAAACACCCCACTGACTGGACTATAACTTTTCGACTAATAATTATACTTCAACATTCTCTATGAATACAACTGACTACCGCAAACTGTTGCTAGGATATTCTATTAATTTTAATTGTGTTTGTTAGACATTGTAAATGATCGAAAACTAAAAAGTATAAAGTGTAATTAAAACAACTAATTTATTCCACTAATTGAGAAGTTCTGAATAAAGCTTTAATCAGCATTTTCCCATTTTCCGCAACATTAACAACGAATATCTCTGGAAATTTCTGTCAAAAATACTAAAAATCATTCCTCAAAACCAAGATCCGGCTTAGTTTACAACAAACAACTTGATATTTCAATTACCGTCATCACTGAACTTGATCAAAGGTAAAATAATTGTGTAGAATATGAAACGGTTACCTATAATACCGTTCGGTTATTATTATATCCGCCGATATATATATACACTAGTTATATCTACCCAACAATTTTTCTACTTAATTTATAGGTTATCCGATTAAACAGAGAGAAAGAAATAAAAAAAAGGCGTGCACGAATTTGACCGGAGCGGCGCTTTTTAATTTAATAGAGAACTTAATGTTCCGCGATACTTAAATACTTAGCCGAGTGTGACGTCCTCTTAGAAATAGGTCAGTAAATATTATTGAAATACTCCATAGTATAAAGAAAATTGAATATATTTTTGAGTGTTTAAAACCCTCAACGGCTACACTGAATAATTTTCTTTTAATAGCTACAGTAGCTGGATCAGTGCCCTCTATTAAAAGATCAGCCTACGGGCGAGATTTATGACGTCACGCTAGTTAGATATAACGGATTAATAAATATGTTGTAGAATACATGGAAACATAATTATTCCTCAGATTTTTGGTTTGTATTTTAAAAATGATATAGTTTACATGAAATATACATAATATACAGTTAATAACTACAACATATATACCTATTTATAGTAATAAATACTTTGGCAAATAAACTATGAACCATACAAATGCAGCAAATGTTTTACAATGTACAAATAATGTATAGGTACATAAGATAATGGGTAAAATGTAAATATATTTTAAATTTTGGGTTTGAAAATCGATCTAATTTAACAAAAACATTCAATATCTACTAATAATGATGTATTATTATTTGCATTCACAAAATTTATATGTATATTTTGCAAGTATCAATGTTCGAAAAATTATATTTACAAATAATACAATATTATCTAAAAAAAGGCGTCAGCGATGGCTGTGAAATGAAGATCGCTGGCATTTTATATGTAAAATTATTCTAAAATTTTTTTGGGATTTTTAGGTTCGGGAAAAACGCTGATTTAAGCTTTCATTTGGGTTTTCATTATTTTTATTTGGTTTAAAAAAACGTTTCGGCTAACTATAGCCTTCATCAGTGTTGTGTCATATGAGAAAAATAGTGTCGAATATAATCCAAAAAATAACATATACAATATAATTCACACCTCATAATGTTTACTGCAATTAATAAACTAATATAAACATATCAAAAGATGACCACATATTTTTTAAAATTATTATTCTTAACACTAAAATTATCTACATTGAGTATGGAGTACGCAGTAAACATTATGTGCATGGTGTGAATATTTTATATGTAATTTTTTGGATTATATTCGACACTAACTGAACATGATGATGATGATGATGAATCTCTACAGAGTGGTCTGGTAGACATCTGTATTAAATTACATAATTTAATGAAAAATAAAATGTTTTTGTATCTCTCTTTACTTTTATGAGTTTACATGTGTGTGTGTGTGTGTGTGTGAGTTAGTTAAAAATATATACATATAATAGAAACAATTATGAATCGACAATCAAACATTATTTAAAAAATTACCTGGTAAACTTATAAAAGTAATATTTTCACATGTTTTTTTTTATTCTCGCAGCATTTTAAACATATTTTTCTTGAGCATTGTACACAAATTGTTTTTTACAAACTATACAGAGATACTAAATGTTTCTTTTTATTTTGTAAGAATACATAGAGCAAAGGTTTTTTATTTCTAGTTACTCCTCTTCAGCTGTTGTTCCGCATACCATAGTGTCTTTTAATATCCACTCTGTCTTAGTTTCGTCGGTTTTATTTTTTTTTGGTTAGGCAACTTTTTTCGATCATTAGATTTGTAATAGCAGCTTTGGCTATATAGATGTTTAAGAAAATCGATTTTTTTATATCTTTGTGTATAATATACGGTGCTAACTTCAACCATTTGGAAAACATTGTCATTAGCCATCGATACAAATTTTCTAATATCTATTTATGGTAAACTAGTTCATACCTAACTTAATTTTAAAATATGTCTATTATAATAAAACATTAAAATAAGCAGGCTCGTTCCTGGGGTATCTGGCCTACGTGCAGCATTCTTTGGTGCGCCCTTTTTATATTTAAATCAATTATATATTTTAATCTTAATCTCAAAAATTTAAAGAATCTATATTCTGCGACAAACGAGTAATATGTAACTGGAAATGTAAAAAAACTATTCTAATTAAAGTATAAAAACAATTATTAAATAAATAAAACAAACAAAACCACAAAAATATTTAGTAATAAAAATAGTACCCTAAAGAAAAAAACTGACCCATTTTATATAAAATACATAAAAACAATAAACTAAAAATCGGAAATAATATACATGTACTGATTTCTTTCGAAAATCGACAACTATGAAACTATGATCCCTTCCCCGACACAAACGGTACATTGTGAGACAGGAAATTGTAGAGAGAAACAAGCCCTATAACATAGGATACAACATTTTAATGAACAGTGCTTTCCATAAAATCAATAAAATGAAAAATATACGAAATAATATACATGTACTGATTTCTTTCAAAAATCGACAACTATGAAACTATGAACCCTTCCCGGACACAAACGGTACATTGTGAGACAGGAAATTGTAGAGAGAAACAAGCCCTATAACATAGGATACAACATTTTAATGAACAGTGCTTTCCATAAAATGAAAAATAAATAGATGAGATCAATGTGCTGCCGACAGATTGCTCTAGACTTGTTTATTCGGTGCGGCCAACGCAAAAAAGACGCTAAGCAATCTTTATCCTATGATGTATGTTTAAGTATTTGTTTATTGGCAAGAAAGCGTATCGGTTTTTTGTTACAAAGTACTGATTGACCCTTGGATTTTGCGCCCCCAAAATATGGCGCAAATAAATTTTAGGGGCAAATTTTGTCTAAAAATTCAACTCAATAAAATTTCTATAAGAAACTTCAACTCTAGTGTAAAAGTATTTCTGAATCACCCAGTATATCACGAAATATTATAATAAATTACGGAATTAAATATTAATAGAATAATAATTAATATTTTATAGAACTAAACAAAAATATATAAAAAAAACTCTGGTTGAAGATTTTTAGGTGTATATTTAATAGGATACAATAAATCTTTTTAACAACTAATTTTGTATGTTATATTTTGACGTCCGAACAATATTTCTAATTACTACTAATTTTTTCTATTCACGCTATAACCATGTACCGTTCTTAGTGCCTACAAATCATAGACAAACAACATTTTAAATAGACCAATAATAGCTAATAATAGCACACTATTGTTTTACACAATAAATTAATGTGCTCTTAATATATTTATCAGTATCGATAAGCATCGCATCAATTACGAAAGTATAATAGCCTAGAGATTTCTTTAGGGGTCCAATTTATACCTTTTGTTCTTTATCATTAAAATATAATAGCTTATATTATTAAAACAAATTTTGATTAATATAGCTGTTAATAAGTCAATTAAAATATATTTAAACTATGAAAATATATTTTTGTCATACGCTCCCAAAAACAGCTATTTTACGGACTCATTTCAGTCCGTAAAATGTTTCTTTTTCGGCCTAGGCCGTAAAGGTCGTCATGGCAACCTTTATGGACTAAAATGTCTAAATTCGTTATTTGGTTGTTTTATTTTGTCATTCGAAATTTGTCACAAAATCACATAAAATTATACATATATTTATAATTAAATTATTAAATACTAACAATATCAAAAGCTAAGTTATTTGTTTAAAAGTAAGTACCTAGGTACTTACTTTTTTCGTGGAAATAATTTAGCAATACATCTTCATTTACAACGAATACGCCATTTTTGTCTTTCCATTCATTAAAAACATCATATTCTTTCTGGTAAATGGCACGAGACTTCACAGGAAGTAAATCCAACACGATTTCTTTGGCCTTATTAGCAATATGTTCGGGATTTTGGAACATTTTAAAATTGTTGATGAATTTGTGTGATTTTGTGACAAATTTCGAATGACATGTCAAAATGCGATGAAATAAACAAACTCGTTACTAAGATATGAATTTATAAGCCAACTTTTTCAAACATTATAATTTCAAATATGGAAAATTTGCAAATATGCGTTCTAAAAAACTGTAAAAAGCGTATGACAAAAAATAGTGTATGTAACACGTACCTAAATTATGTTTTTTAGGACTCATCTACTATTTCGGACTCGGCTAACGCCTCGTCCGCAAACAGTAATGATTCGTCCTAAAAAACATCATTTTAGGTACTAGTTACATAAATAGCTATTACGATGACCATTAGGTTCTTATAAAAAGGACACTTTATACAGAGTGGTCCGAACTGAATTCCGGAAACTTCGGCAGCATATTCTGCAGGTAAAAATAAGTAAAAAGTTCTTATAAATGTATGTTCTAAAATGCTTAGTTTTGGAGATACAGGGTCACAGGGTGTAGAAGTTTAATTTTATTTCGATTTTTTTCAAATGAATTCTGGAGCAACGACAATATTTGGATGAAAATTGGTGTCTGGGAGTTTTTTGACAGGAGAACTTTGGATTTCGATGTCAATATGACTCCTATCTGTAGGGGTTGCCACCAGCATGTGTTTTAACAGTTTTGAAGAGTAATAACTTTTCGTCCGTACCTGTATAAATCTACTGTGTGAAAAAATATACATTTCCATGATTTTTTACGTAAAAAATGTCTCTCGGTAAAAATCGGTACGAGCAACCGTTCTCAAGATATTTAGAATTTGACTGAAATAATAAATTCGGGAAATTTTTGTTTTTTTTTAAATTAATCATTTTTTTTTTCAAAAAAATGATGATTAATTTAACGCGCCTCTAACATTTTGCGCTGGATGTATACCATGATAGTAAGACCCATGATTACTTATGGAGCAGTTGCTTGGTATACAAAACTAGAGCAACGTACAGCAAGGCAAAACCTATGCAAAGTACAGAGACTGGCATGGATCTGCATCACAGGTGCCATGAGAACATGTCCAACAGCAGCAATAGAGGTCATTCTAGACCTAACGCCACTGCACATCGTAGTCAGTAGTTTTGCCAATGCGACAATGATTAGAATGGTTATTGACGGAAACAGTACTGGGAGAATTTTCAGGTCAGGGGCTTGGAACACCCTCAAAAAGAAAATTCCACTTCTCCAACTCCCAGTGGACGACATACCAAGAATTTACAACTTTGAGAAACACCTCACTCTAGTATTTAGTAATTAAAAGGATTGGAAGAAAGAAACGCTTACTCAGCATATACAAGACCATACCATCACGTGGTATACTGATGCTTCCAAAACCAAAGCAGGGACAGGGATAGGAGTATTTGGGCCGAAAACTAAATACTCCGAACCAATGGACCCCAGTATCCTTCATGCAGAAATTTACGCTATCGAAAGATGCGTACAATTTATCTTAGATAGGAACTATCGAAAACGGGAAATTGTCATCCTATCCGATAGTCAAGCAGCACTTAACGCGATCAACTCAGTAACCATCAATTCGAACTTGGTCAAAGAATGCCTAGAGAAGCTCCACAAATTAGGCAAAGAAAATAAAGTCCTCCTACTCTGGGTGCCTGCTCACCAAGGGATAGAAGGCAATGAAAGAGCAAATGATCTAGCTAGGAAAGGGGCGAACACTCCACTAACTGAACCAGAACCGTTCTGTTTTCCAAACGGGAACTAACTGAAAGCGGAACTGAAGAATCTGGAAGACTCCATCCGTAACATGGAATGGGTGTCCTCCAACGGTCTGAGATACTCGAAAAAGTTCCTCAGAACTTATGACCGAGAAAAATCAAAGGTTTTCCTTGATTTAAGTAAAAACAATCTTCGGATTGTCACGGGGTTTCTAACAGGACACTGTCTCCTCAACGAACACCTCAGTAGGCTGAAGCTGAGAAACAACGGCGAATGCAGATTTTGTGAGGAAAATGGGGAAACACCAGAATACCTTATCACTGAGTGCGCCGAGACGACGACCATTCGTGCCATGAACTTTGGTACGTCTGATGTCGAGGATGGAGAGCTGGCCTCTGTGGAGCCGTCTCAGATATTGGCTTTTGTTAAAGCCCTGAGACTGTGTGATGAGTTATAACTCGTTATAACTCAAGAAAGGGGACACACAATAGATCTATAAGGTCGCGGTGATTAACTCCCCTTCTAAACATTCTACATTCTACAACTCGTTTGAAGAATAATAACTTTTTGTTCATACCTGTATAAAACTACTTATATACAGGTATGAACAAAAAGTTATTATTCTTCAAACGAGTTAAAAAAATATGTAGGTGGCGTCTCCTACAAACAGGAGACATATTGACATCAAAATCAAATTTCTCATGTCAAAAAACTACCGGACACCAATTTTCATCCAAATATTGACGTCACTTCGGAAATTATTTGGAAAAAATCTCGAAATAAAAATGAAACTTCGACACCCTGTATCTCCAAAACTAAGCATGTTAGGACATACATTTATACGAACTTTTTTTCTTATTTTTATCTGCAGAATATACTGCCGAAGTTTGTCTTGATCTGGTAAGACACCTGCATTGATAAAGGACCAAACGTATTTCTCATTTTTCAAAGTTATATGCTTATTTCAAATTCTAATCAAGCGGTAATAAAAATAATAATTAAATTAATGGCTATATCATAAAAACGCAGGTCGGTTACGATTATTCAATCGCATTTAAAGGCAAATTTAGTGCCTTACTCATGCAGCGTTTCTTTGTGCTCTCTGTGTAATGTCAAAGTTGATTCCAGATGTTTGTATCGATAGATATTAAATTGATCTACTTGATCGTTAAAAGAGAACTAATTACCCATTGTGCTGTTGTTACTGGCCGTGTATAATAAAAAAATCTCGATTTTAATGTCTATATTTATGATAGTTCGTTGAAAATTGTTGTTTATAGGCGTTGATTTAATTAGACAAGAATTTGATGTAAAAAAGGACCATTAAACCGCATTTGTAGCGTAAATTATATTTATAATATATGCGATTTTTTTGACAAAAGTATAAAGAGTAAATACCAGAGAATGTAGAAGAAAATATCTATATGCAGAATAAACATGGCCATCAAAAGTTATCCCAACACTTACTTTGGAAGGAAAAATCAATTTAAATTAATATACTATTTATTTCGTGCTCTTATCATCGTATATATTTATTTACATTATTTAATGTCACATATTATAATAAATATAAAAGAGAACACACACACAGTTTCATCGACATCCCCTGGTACACAACATTTTTCTCTCCTAGCTACTGAATGTATATTTTTATACTCCTTTTGGTAAATGGATGGATTCACTTTTAGATGGAAATAACAACACTTGTACAGGGACATCATTTTAAGTGTCTCACTCGATTTATAATTTTCCTGTTTGGTATTTAAAGATAGTAGAAAGATTTTCTAATGTAATTTTCCGCGAGGATGCCGATTCTCTACACCAAAATTTTTTAAAACGTCAATTTTGACAGATACGACGCCATCTTGATTTTTTTTAAATGGAAACCCCCACATATTTTAGCATGGTCCGGTAGACATATTTTAGCTAATTTCAAAATATATAGTTTAGTATACTTTGCTCTTACCGTTTTCGATATACAGTGGATTTAAAATGAATTGTTCCAGAATCATTTTAAGTGTCTCACCCAATTTAAAATTTTCCTCTTTTCTATTTTAAGATAGTAAAAGATATTTTAATGTAATTTTTGCGAGGATGCCGATTTTCTACATTAAAATTTTTTACAACGTCAATTTTGACAGATACGACGCCATCTTGATTTTTTTTAAATGGAAACCCCCACATATTTTAGCATGGTCCGGTAGACATATTTTAGCTAATTAAAGTAACGTCAATATTTGGCTGAAAATTCGTGTCTGGGAGTTTTTTGACATGAGAAACTTGATTTTGATGTCAATATGACTCTTATTTGTAGGGCGCCACCTACATGTGTTTTAACTGTTTTGAAAAGTAATAACTTTTCGCCCATACCTGTATAAAACTACTGAGTAAAAAAATATACATTTTGTTGACTTTTTACGTAAAAAATATCTCTCGGTAAAAATCGCTACGAGCAACCTTTCTCAAGATATTTCGAATGGAAATAGTCAATACATGTCATTATTGACAAAAAAATAAACACGTTGAGTAGATAGATATTTGGTTGAAATAATAAATGTGGGATTTTTTTAAATTAATTATAAATTTTTCTGCGGAAAAATGATGATAAAACAGTTTCTGTTGAACTTTTGGCAAAAAACATTTCAAATTTATAATTTCAGACTAGTAACTATTTAGTCCACATGTTTAATATATGTCAATGATGACAGGTATTGATAATTTCGATTCCCAATATCTCGAGAACCATTACTTGTAACAATTTTTACCAACAGACCTTTTTTACGTAAAAATCGTTATAAATGAATATTTTTTCACTTAGTAGTTTTATAGTACGTATACTCAGCAGTACAGACGAAAAGTTATTACTCTTCAAAACAGTTAAAACATGCGTATGTGGCACCCCCTAGAAATTGGATTTATATTGACATCAAAATCAAATTTCTCATATCAAAAATCTCCCAGACACCAATTTGCATCAAAGTATTAACGTTACTTCATATATTATTTGGAAAATATCGAAATAAAAATGATACTTCTACTCCCTGCATCTCCGAAACTAAACAGGTTAGGACATTTATACGAACTTTTTTACTTATTTTTATCTGCAAAATATGCTGCCAAAGTTTCCGGAGTCACCCGGTATGTAAAGGTCATATTGAAGAAGAAACAAAGTATAAATAAATAAAAAATTTAAGCGTCGTAATTGTCAAATTTGAAATTTTCAAGAATTTTAAAATTCGAAAATTGTAAACTGGATGAGTCACTTAAAATAATTCTAAAGATTTCATTTTTAAATGCACTGTATATCGAAAACGGTAAGTGCAAAATATACTAAACTATATATTTTTGAAATTAGCTAAAATATGTCTACCGGACCATGCTAAAATATGTGGGGGTTTCCATTTAAAAAAAATCAAGATGGCGTCGTATCTGTCAAAATTGACGTTGTAGAAAATCTTAATGTAGAAATTCGGCGTCCTCGCGAAAAATTACATTAAAATATCTTTTTACTATCTTAAAATAGAAAAGAGAAAAATTTTAAATTGGGTGAGACACTTAAAATGATTCTGGAACAATTCATTTTTAAATCCACTGTATATCGAAACGGTAAGTGCAAAGTATACTAAACTATATATTTTTGAAATTAGCTAAAATATGTCTACCGGACCATGCTAAAATATGATAGGATTTCTATTTAAAAAAAAAAAAATCAAGATGGCGTCGTATCTGTCAAAATTGACGCTGTAAAAATTTGAATGGAGAAATTCGGCATCCTCGCGAAAATTTACATTGAAATATCTTTTTTACTATCTTAAAATAGAGAAGAGGAAAAGTTTAAATTGGTGAGACACTTAAAATGATTCTGGAACAATTCATTTTTAAATACACTGTATATCGAAAACGGTAAGTGCAAAGTATACTAAATTATATATTTTGAAATTAGCTAAAATATGTCTACCGGACCATGCTAAAATATGATAGGGTTTCTATTTAAAAAAATCAAGATGGCGTCGTATCTGTCAAAATTGACGTTGTAAAAAATTTTAATGTAGAAAATCGGCATCCTCGCGAAAAATTACATTAGGAAATCTTTCTACTATCTTTAAATACCAAACAGAAAAATTATAAATCGAGTGAGACACTTAAAATGATGTCCCTGTACTTATTCAGCTTTTTTTAATAATTCACCCATTTTAATATAAGCGGACTTCAACGTCCAACGCAATTCAGGCTTTTTTTTAATAAAAACCGATTTTAATTTTAATTAATTGTAATTAATTTTAGTTAATTTTAATTAATTGTAATTAATTTTAGTTGATTTTAATTAATTTTAGTTAATTTTAGTTAATTATAATTAACTATAATTAATTTCAATTAATTTTAATTAATTTTAATTAATTTTAATTAATTTTAATTAATTTTAATTAATTTCAATTAATTTTAATTAATTTTAATTAATTTTAATTAATTGTGATTAATTTTAATTAATTTTAATCTTAATTAATTTTAATTATTTTTACTTAATCTTACTTAATTTTAATTAATTGAATTAATTTTAATTTATTTTAATTAATTAATTGAATTAATTTTAATTAATTTGAATTAATTTGAATTAATTTGAATTAATTTGAATTAATTTGAATTAATTAATTAGTTAATTAATTGAATTAATTGAATTAATTGAATTAATTGAATTAATTGATTTAATTGAATTAATTGAATTAATTGAATTAATTGAATTAATTGAATTAATTGAATTAATTGAATTAATTGAATTAATTGAATTAATTGAATTAATTGAATTAATTGAATTAATTGAATTAATTGAATTAATTGAATTAATTGAATTAATTGAATTAATTGAATTAATTGAATTAAAATTACATATTTTAATTAATTGAATTAAAATTAATTTTAATTAATCAAATATATACTTTCTTGTATATAAAATCATATTTTATTTCTATGTTTATACAAATATACCTAAAACACTCGCACCTATTTATGTGACACCCTGTATAATAACGCTGTTTAAGTATATTTCAGATTACAGCACACCAAAATTAAGTTTGGTTTACTTTGTTTTTTTGTGTGTTGTTTCTCGCAGGCTACTTTAAAAAATAAGCCATTATTGGAAGTGCAAAAAGAAATGTAGTACCCGTGAAGAACAGAAGTGCCAGGGATCTTCAATCTCAGTACCTTGGCTATATAATTAATAGAAGAACCTAATTTCCACAGCGTCTTTAATGATTCTTTTATCTTATTCTTGTCGACAATAGCCTGAAAATGTATTGGTTTTCTTTGCAACGAAGACCAATTACCAGTAGCGGCGCTCTGTACAAAACATAGGTAGGTAAGGTATGTCTACTGGATCTGTGTCTATGAAAGGCATTTAAAAAATGCAGACACAGTATTAGAGTATGATCGATTACTACAAAACACATTTAATTAAACAGCAATATATTTTATAGATCTCTACCTATATACAAGCGGTAGAGAGTCTACATGGACTTGACGAGTATGTCACGTCAATATTTTGTATTTAGGTCATTTATGAAATAACTCATTTTGAGTGAAATTAAAAAAACTTTTTTTTTTTGACGATCTTAATAGCCTACCATACCTATTGGTATGGTCGGCTAAAAACTATAGAGCCATAATCATAGATATGATTTTACATTGATTTGTTTTGACTCGATACATAGAGCAAAGTGTAACCAGATCTTTGGATTATGTTTACTGTCTGATTAAACCACATACTTAATTATAATATTTTTTCCTCATTGGTATAGTTTTGAGGAATATCATAAAATCAAAAAAAAAATGAATAATATCTCCGCTGTTATCCGAAAAACTAATTTGTGACAGGTTATATTTTCATTTTTGTTGTAAATTCAAAAAAAATCTGGTTATTTTTGTTAAATTATTTTTATTTTTGTTTCAAAATAGACGTTTGCAGTAGATATAGGTACGCCAATGGTAATTACCCGGTAAAAGAAAACGCCTTTTCTAAACACATAGAACAAACAGATTAATTTACCGAGTGATTGAAGTACGGCTTCGGTACTCCGATGATATATAGTACGAAATTATGGCGCACAATTTGTATTGTTTCTCAGATATAGATCGAAAATAAAAAAATAACTTGGTAAACATTTCTCTAGGTACACGTTTTGATATATGGTGTCCCAATATAATACCATGGTAGTACGGTAATATTTTTTAGTTTAAATGTTTTTTATTTCTTCTTTTCTTTTTTTATTTTCTATCCTTTTCTTTTAAATTCATTTCTTTAGATGTTAATAGATTTATTTCTTGATCTAATATTTTTTAGTTTCTTTTATAGTAATTATATTACATTGTCAATGGTTAAAACGGGAGAATATTGTTAAATGTCTAAATTTTCTAAAAAAATCCTTCATTTCTCTACCATTCTAGAGATGTGTTGGCTACCCTCTATATTGTGACATTCTGACTCCTTGTGCAGCATTTTTTTTATTTTTTTTTAAATTTTGATTTTTTTTAGTTTTTAGTTAAAATCATAATTTATCGATGATATGATAACATAGATAGTAGATTAAATTTACAAGAAAGAAAACCCAGAAAAGATCCAGTGGTTCTCAAAATTTAAACAAACAATATTTTTTTTGGAAATTTTCAAACTAAAGTAACTCGGTTATTTTGGACTTATTTGAATGACGGTAAAGAGAAAGTATGTTTTTTTTATCAAGATCTACCCGCCCTGAAAATATTTGCTCTTATTTAAGATTCACCCTGAACAAGTGTATTTGTCTATATCCAAATTTCTATGAGGAGTGTGAAGGTATTAGAATAGATAATACATACAGGTGAATTTCCTACGATGTTCTCTGTGGGTATCTCGAAGACTACTAGAAATAGAGAGTCGGTTAAATGGGGAAAGAATTATTGCAGTTTTGTGGGATCATAAATATGCGCCTTTCAGATTTTTGAAAAAGTTCATGGCTTACTAGATATTTCGAAAAAAACAAATTTCGGCTATTTTAAAAATTGTCCCTAATTCTATTAAAAGTAGATGTAGATAATCACATCCTTAATGAGATTGTGTCCTCCTTTTTTCTCTAAAGCCTGTCATTTTTGACATATGACACAAACATATGTTTTTTTAAATGGAAACCATAGCTGGCCACGACTTCATAAAAAACGCCATTTTTTAAGCTTTTCGGCGATATAAGCTATAATATGTTTTCTTCGAAAAATTACTGAGTAATAGCCAATTCTTATAATTTTTAAACAATTTCACTTAGTTAGCCCCATGGCTAACTAAGTGAAATTGTTTAAAAATTGTTTCCATAACAACTCTACTCGTCTTTGCTTTCAGAAATGTGTCCAAACTTTGTAAATAAAAATAAACAAAAATTGTAAATATGAATTTTTCAAATGAAGAAAAGCGTGTAGGATTAGTGGTTCAACTTTTCTTGACCATTTTCGAGGATACGTTGACCGGTGAATGTTATAAGAACCGGGGAGGTCATAATGAAAGTCATGTTGGAACAATTCTATTGATGCGCGAGTATCTACCCGCTTTTCTTCATTTGAAAAATTCGTATTTACAATTTTCGTTTATTTTAATTTGAAAAGTTTGGATGGCTAACTAAGTGAAACTGTTTAAAAATGATAAGAATTGGCTATAACTCAGTAATTTTTCGAAAAAAACATATAGCTTATATCGCTGAAAAGCTTTAAAACCGGCGCTTTTATGAAGTCATGGCCCACTATGGTTTCCATTTAAAAAAAACATATGTTTGTGTCATATGTCGAAAATGACAGGCTGTAGAAAAAAACGGAGGACACAATCTCATTAAGGATGTGATTATGCATAACTTTGATCTGAAAACTTTTTGTCTAAAATAGATCATAATGGAATTAGGGACAATTTTCAAAATAGCCGAAATTTGTTTTTTTCGAAATATCTAGTAAGCCATGAACTTTTTCAAAAATTTGAAAGGCGCATATTTATGACCCCACAAAACTGCAATTCTTTCCCCATTTAACCGACTCTCTATCTCCAGTAGTTTCCGAGATACCCATAGAGAACACCCTGTATATAAATCTTTGGTGTGGAAAATTTCTCAAACACTGTGTATATAACTTATATGTTATCTGCGTTAAAAGTGTTTTATAAATCGATATGAAACGATGGTCTGGAAGTGGGTACTCCATACGGGTACATTACAACGATATGTGTACGTACTTTCATCGATATCAAAAAAATCCTAAATAATAATGGCCTGTTTAGATTAAATAAATCAACTGTAGAACAGATTCCAATCTAGAAATATTCCTCCGTATCTAATCTGAGATATTTATAACCTTTCTCGCGCTATTTGATAAGGCTATTATTGAGTGTTCCTTATTAAGATTATTAGAAAATGTTTATTTAAGCAATCTATATAAGTATTGGTTGTAAATTAGATTTATGTAAGTTATTGGTAACTACAGATGTGTACATACTGGGCTAACCAAAAGTCTGGAGATGGGCAAATATCTGAAAACCGGCAATGCTATATTTTTCATCACATCGCAAAACATTTTCCGATGCACTTCATTAATCATAACGATGTTGACATTAAAGTCTATAAACCTGGCTAAATGATATTTTGGCAAAAATGTTTAAATTAGTTGTATAATTTAAGATACCGAGCAGCTCTTCATTTTACTTTATAGAGCAAATGATTGTAACAGATATTTTATTTAGATTAAAGCTGCAAAAATTAGATTAAACCGAGGTCACATTGCGTCGTGTTCAGCAATGTTGTCCTTTATTATTTAACAATAATTATCCTAATATCAGTCATTATTTTGTATAATATTGTGTTGTTGAATCTTTCAGTAATTCTCGTTTTTTTTTTGCCTATTTTCATAGCCTATTTTTAGAAATTGCACTTTAAGCACGAACAGTTCTTTTAAGTGCTAAATTTTCGAGTTTTTATATTGCATTTCTTGAAATTGTGTGTTGAAAATAATATGCCCAAGCATTTAAATAGTCGAAGCAAAGAGCTTGTAGCTCCCAACTTGTTTCTACGGCACAAGAAGCCACAAATCATCCGTGTTGCGCGCGCCTTCTGTTGTGACGTTTCTACCTAACCTATTATTTATTTTCTATTTCGGTGTTTATTTTATATTTTGTGTTTGAATTTGAAATTAACTAAAATTATTACCTTAAATTCACGTCTATCTGAAAAAATCATAACTAATGAAAAAAGCCGCCAAATAACTAAAAACAACAAACAATGCCTTAACCCTAACCTCAAAATATCTCGACCAATAGGAAATGGAATGCATACACCGATGATTTGTGGCTTCTTGTGCCGTAGACATAAATGCTTCCATGCAATCTGAACGAGAACGTGACAATAAAGATCCTTTATTACCCTTGACTGCCTTGACTGCAGTCAGAGAAGTAAGTTTGATTGATAAGTACATTATACCACTTCAAAGTTAGTTTTTATTAAATTCTGTGATTATTAGTTTGTGCATTAATAGCACCCTCTTACTTGTTATTACCACTTATGGCGTTGTAAGATGTACAGGGTGGGTCAAATTCGACGCTTTTAAATGAAAACATCCTTTTCTATAGGAGATAGACAAAAACTAATATCGGTGTCTGGAGCTCAATTTTCATCAAAAACATGATGGTGAAAACCGCACATCAATATCTGTTACCGTTTCGGAGTTACGGGGTGTTTTTCAAAAATATGCATTTTTAACAAATGGCTGTAACTTTTTTGCTATGGAAAATGTTGTATTTTTATGAAAACATTTCCAAAGCACCTTTTTACGTAGAATTTAACGGTTTAAGAGTATTTTTTTTAAAATTAATAATTTAAGAATTATCAACAGAAAATTTGATTTTTTATATGGAACACCCTGTATATTTTTAATTTATTGAAAATAAATTATAATTACCTTTCCAAAAATATAACACACTTGATATTTTGCTCGATTCCTCTTCGAGATATAGAGTATATAAAAATTCGTCGGTTTTAAATAAGTAGGCTTTGAACGGCACCGGCTATATTGCAAAAAAAATCTAGCTGTGAGCATCAATTAAAACGAAAATAATATTTGCTATGAGAGCTATGAGAGATGCAGAGTTTTATAACAATTTAAAATATATTAAACCAACATCAACACATTTAAACTATATCTAATAACAGTAAAACTAAATAGCAAACCAAGACATGAGATTTTGCTACAGGTGTTCGACATATCGACCGTCTTCTGTTATGGACAGACGGGGCCGTTTTTGAACATTTCTCGCGGAATTCATTAACTCAGTGGTGGTGAAAGATACCCTCTCATAACTGCTAAGTATTTCTAATTCTTGTCTAGATTATACGGAAGAATAAGGAACCTTTATTCTTCCGCAAATATATCCATAGGATTAGATCCATGGGCACTAAGTCAGGCGGCCTCGACGGCCAACGGCTGGGATCTTGGTAAGCTATTCAATTATTCTTGAAATTGGCTGCAAAAATTTGCTGATAACTTCAGCGTTCAAGAGCGCTGCGTCGTCTTGCTGGAAAAATATGTTTTCGAGTTGCATTAAGGGCATATCATCAATAAGGGGTCCAAAGCCTACTAGTTAAAAGTGGCGAACTTTTAAAAATTTAATATTTCGAAGGGGATTAGAACAAAATATCAAGTGTGCTATATTTTTGGAAAGGTAATTTTAAATTCTTTTCAGTTAATTAAAAATATAGAGGGTGTCACAAATAAAAAATCAATTTTTCAGTTGATAACTCTTAAATTATTAATTTTAGAAAAATTATACTTAAACGATTAAATTCTACGTAAAAAGGTGCTTTGGAAATGTTTTCATAGAAATACAAAATTTTCCATAGCAAAAAAGTTACAGCGATTTGTTCAAAACGCACATTTTTGAAAAACACCCCGTAACTCCGAAACGGTAACAGATATTTATGTGCGGTTTTCACCATCATGTTTTTGATAAAAATTGAGCTTCAGACACCGATATTAGTTTTAGTCTATCTCCTATAGAAAAGGGTGTTTCCATTTAAAAGCGTCGAATTTGACCCACCCTGTACATCAATAAATAAATAAATAATCCATAATAACGCTTAGAATAATCTTTATAATGGACTAGTTTTTGCCAATATGTAATAAGTAAAATAAGCTATAAAACAAATAAATCAATTAATTACTAAAATTTTAAATTAAGATTCATCTCATAAATCCATCACAATCTGGCAGCGCTGTCACCATCGCTTATCACTCAAAGTCCTCATCAACCTTGCTCATCAACACTCTTATAAAATAGTGTTTATTGTTTTTGTAATGTCACTGTCATTGAAAAGTCATATTATTATTGTTTAATGACATTTACTCTAGTAGAGATGGTCTGAAGGTCTAAAGTATTGGCTATTACTGCTTTAATTGATCATGGTAGAGATAGAGATCAACTTTTGGACTTAAAACCATCTCTGCTAGAATATCTGCCTAATAGACAATAATAATATGATTTTTCAAAGACAGACAGATAAATCGTAAACACTATTTAGGTCTGTTGACTAAGACGAAAAGCATAGATATAGTTTTAATGTAAAAAATACGAAACAATGCTAGTGTCTTCTTCAAAAGCGAATATCTCCAAAAAAAATGAAGCTATTGCGATGATCCAAAAAGCAAACTGTCGAGAAAAGATACACCTAGATGACAAAATGATTTTAAAATGCCTTGCTTTGTTAAAATACTCCACAAGGTGTTTCAAACTTTCACCAAAATATATCAACATTTTGTTTTCCCCCGAATAATTGACAGATGGTAACTTTCAATTTTAATTTAGAAAGACACACTAAAAAGTCAAATAATTTAGCTACAAATTGGTGAAAAAATCACCAAAATCTGCACACTAGAACACAATATACAAAACTTTAAAATACATGAAAATTTTAAGGTGCCCGTTTTTCGTGCCGGTGAGTGCATGACATAAACAAGGATTAATTATTGACATATTCAATGTGCAAACTCGGAAGTCAGTTGAATTCAAGAAGAAACTTTATTAATCCACTTGACTCGTGTAAACGCGCCTTTAGGTACAATGTCACAAGTGGCAAGTGACTGGTAGTCTTCATCTCTTCGCAAAATTGTTTTCTCTCTGTATAGTTTAATTAAATTTCTTCCTCGGGGGTTCGGAATTGTCAGATTGAATTTACTAACCCACTTTCGACATCTTAATTGATGAGTCGAACGACTTGATATGTTGTAAATTAAATGGAATCCGATTAATAAATCTAATTAGAAAATTCGATTGGTATTTTAATCAGGTAATTCGATCGGCTACTTTTTGTCTTATTTTTTTGTTGCATTACTAAGAATACTAGCTGAGCCTATAGGCTTGATGTATTCTTTGCCGATGCTGCCACCATCCGACAATATCGTAAACAATCGGTGTATAAAAATACAATATAAATACACACACCGGAAAAATCTAGGGATATCATTTTATTAAAGTTAAAAATAAATGTTTTGAATAAACAACCACATATTTGTAGGCCGATTCTTTCTACTTTGATTGAAACGAAGTAGTCACACTAGTTATTTCTAAATTTGGAATATTTGCAGAAGTGTTTGTGCATTTTTTGTCAAATGTATAAAAAGCACCTAGCATCAGTTGTTCGAATTTAACCTGTACTGGCTATGTTTTTATGATAACTTGCCAGAATTCATTCAAATAACTCTGTTTAGTATTAAACGACATTATGGAGCATAGACATCTTAACAGAGACGAAATGCTAAGGGCCATGTGTATGCTCGAAGCTGGAATGCGCCAAATCGACGTAGCTAGAGCATTAAATTCAACGCAAAGTGTAATATCGCGATTAAGTGCACGCTACCGTGAAAGTGGTGATGTTGCTGAAAGGCACACAGGGCGACATCGCATTACTACCCCTCAGCAAGATCATTTTTTACAATTAAATGCTCGACGCGGACCGACTTTTACAGCACCAGAGCTTAGTTTAATTCTCCAGGAAACACATAATGTAACCGTTAGTCCTGACACTGTTCGCAATAGATTAAAAGAGGTCAACTTAAGAAGTAGACGCCCCTGGAGAGCTCAACCCTTAACGAGAGGAAATCGAGAGGTACGATATTTGTGGGCTCAAGATCATGTTCAGTGGTCGAATGAACAATGGGCCAATGTTCTATTCACGGATGAGTGACGCTTTGGAATTCATCCGGATTCGAGAAGGCTTAGGGCATGGAGAGAACCGGGAAATCTTATTCGGTTGGATCATGTTTAGGAAGTGCACCCTTATCAAGGTAGAACAGTTATGGTCTGGGGAGGAGTCCAGTTAGGCCGAAAAACGTTTGAATTGTCCGTGGACAGTCCGTCCGCGACGGACTGTCCGTCGCGTGTTTTCAAGATAGCCGTCGGACGAACTCCGTCGCCGTCGGACGGAGTATACGCGCCCATCTGAAATTGTTCATATAAACTCATGGTACTTGCTCGAAGTTGCGGACGCTCCGTCGCGGACGCTCCGCTCCATCTGAAAGCGCTGTAACAGCGCTTTCACATGCGACGGACCGTCCGCGACGGACCGTCCGTCGTGTTTTTTCAAGATAGCCGTCGAACAAACTCCGTCGCCGTCGGACGGAGCATACGCGGCCATGTGAAATTGTTATAAACTCATGGTACTTACTCGAGGTCGCGGACGGTCCGTCGCGGACGGTCCGTCGCGGACGGTCCGTCGCATGTGAAAGCGCTGTAAACGAGGTTTGTATTATGTAACGCTGTTTCGGGTAGTAAAAGATAAGTACGAGCCCTAACAACTATATGTTGGGAAAAGGTCTTTTTTTGCAATAAAAATAGTAATTTGTTAAAACGACTCAATTTATTTTGTTTATTATTCTAAATTCAAACATTACAATATTATCTAGACAATTTTACTATATTTTTATAACTTTGCAAACAAATCACTATTGATAATAGCTTATTTTGCCAAAATCAAGCCAAATTTGCTGACAACTATATATTGGGACAGCACAACAAGAAATTTGTTTAATACGGAGTTACATCACCTTTCGCCTTAACAACTGCCTGAATTCTTAATGGCATTGTATTTACCAAAAATTGGCACATTTGAGGATAAAAATTATCCCAAATTTCCTGCAGTTTTGTCCGCAAATCAAAAATTGTTCGTTGAGGGTGATTTCTTAAATAATGCTTCATTTTATGCCACACAGTTTCTATAACATTGAGGTCCGGACTACTTGCAGGATGGGATAGAACTTTTATATTATTATTACGGAACCAATTTTTAGTTGATTTTGCTGAATGGCACGATGCTCCATCTTGTTGGAAAATATAGTCTTCGTTTGGAAACAATTCTTGAGCACTAGGCAAAAGTGAGGTCTCAAGTATATGTTGATATTTTTGACCGTTAACAGTGCCATCTATAAAATTTAATTTGCCCAAACCTCTTGCTGACATGCAATCCCAAACCATAATCCCTTTAGGAAATTTAACAACTCTCTTTATGAAACGCCTCAAGCAATCTTTATGAAAGGCTTCTGCTTTATTTCGTATTATTCGTTTTCGATGATCTCCAACGCAAACATCAAATTTAGACTCATCGCTAAATATGACCTTATTCCAATTGTTTTGTGTCCACGATAATTTAGATTTTGCCCAATTGTAGCGATTTTTCTTTTGAACTTCTGTCAGTAGCGGTTTTTCTTTGGCCTAAATAAGAATTTGTATCAATAATCTTCAGATAATTGATTATCCACACAAAATAAAGTTTACCTTGTAAAACCCCAGACCGCATTTATGGATATATTTTCGGCAACATTCTCTTGATATACTTAAACTAGTTACAGTATTCCATTTAACTGTTACTTCGCGAAGAGTACTTCTTCTCGCAGACTTGCAAATTTTTACTAAATTTCGTAAATCTCTCTGAGATACAACTTTTGGCTTTCCCGAACTGTTACCTCTAACGTCTACATTGGCATATTTGCCGTATTTTTTTATTATATTAAAGACCGTGGTTTTTGGAATACTTAAATCATCAGAAATTTTTCGAATTGTTTTTCCCGTACTGTATTGACGAATGATAATTTCGTGTAGTTTTTGATTTGTAGCTTTTCCACGGACCATTACTTTGAATTAAATTAACAAAATTGAAAATTAAAAAAGTTAAAATTACTTACAGTAAATCTCACTACTCAAAGTATCGAGTCACTTACAAGCTGTCAATGCTGAAGTAAACAGTTTGCGACATTTGTAACGTTTATAGCAAAGCCGCCTATGATGATATTAATTATTTAAAAATGCTTGTCCCAACATTTAGTTGTCAGCAAATTTGTCCCTTTTATGAACAAAATCCGCTACTGTAAATATGGATTGATTTACAAATTCATAAAAATATTGTGAAGTTGTTTAGGATATATGGCTATGTTTATATTTAAAAAATTAAACATATATTTTTCAGTCATTTTGAAAAACCAGGGCAATAATTCCAAAATATGAACTTGTCCCAACATATAGTTGTTAGGGCTCGTAAAATGAATTCGAACTAGACGCCGTGTTGTGTTGTGACAATTTTTTTTTAACTCGAATAATAAATTATAATACAAGTTAGACCTTCTAAAGATATTAAAATATTTACCTTTTTATTTTTATTTTTAGAATTTTCACATATTTTACTTCCCAACGCTTTTAGAATAATAAAATAATACATTTTTCATATTCTCGCTATTTAAACCCGTGTATTTTTAAGTACTAATTGTTTACGATATTCTCCCATGGTGTCAGCACGGGCGGAGAATGCACCAAGCCTATAGGCTTCATCCTCTTCATTGGTGTCCTGTTAAAAACCCCGCGACAATCCGAAGATTGTTCTTACTTAAATCCAGGAAAATCTTCGATTTTTTCCGGTCAAGTTGATCCTTGAACCCTTGGAGTTGATCAAATACATTAAAAATTTCTGCCTGACAAACTGCAATTCTAAAAATTACATAAATTACCGCTACCTTAAAGAGAATATTACATATTTTCCTACAAAAAAATACACAACAACAGGGAGTGTACCCATTGTCGTAAATTAATAACCAGCTTGTCGACTTTAAATCTGTTGTGTTCTATTTATTTTCACCGGTAAATAAGTCATTTTTTCCTCCCGTTTATAAGTTATATAAAGAGCACAAAGCTGTTGTTTATATGAAACAATGGACATGAATTTAGCGAGCAGTTCCGGATTGCAATTCAATAAATACTATGGCAGATAAACTATTTTATTCGTTTAATTTCTGCAAACGCTTCGTTCCTTGTCGTGTTCTTGCTTCGTACCGGTTGATTGTTTTACCGATTTACGAATGGCTGGTTTCTATTTAGTTTTATTTTAGTTATATAATAATGTTTCTCTACGAAACGTCAGTAAAATATTATTTTTAATGCATGTAGAAAGTATGGGAGGGGAGTTAATCTTAGTGGCCTTAAGAGTCCATTTCGCTAGTCTGAAAAAGTAGCAAAATAAGCGTTCGGCATTAAACGTTTTATGTAAAACTTGTAACGTTTTTAGTTCGTTACATGTCTTTTTTATATATAATATATGATGTCTGGCCTATCATCACCGGATTCCCTCTCGTTCAGGCCGGATAATTTATTTGACGCGTAATTTTTACGTTCTCTAGTCCACAACCCTGTTATCGTTTGACACAACCCTGTTATCGCTCTGTGGAGGCGCTGTCAACATCGCTTCTGTCAACTCTTTGTGCTGTCGACTGACTTTTGCTTTTCGCGCTCTGTAGCCTAACCTAACCATCCCGGCTTTTAGAAATGGTGATTATTTAAATCTTGCTGTATAATCTGAATCAGCTGCTATTTCAAAGCAACAGGTAAAGATGAGATATTATCCTTTTAGATTCGATATTATTACTGCATATTTTTAGGGTAGAGTTTTGGATGTCCCAACCTAACTTGTATTTGTATTTTGCTGGCACGTTGGCGTCCCTTTTTTTTTGTCCTCCAGAATGTCACATGGAAGAAAGGACATGTTCTTTATTATTTAGTGAGCCCTCGGAAGTAATTCGAGGTAGGTTCATTTTGTTTATTAGATCTTGTTTGATTTTAAACAAGAGTTTCGTATTTTAGGGTCCAAGGTACGGACTATTTACAAGATACGGGCATTATCCAAGGTCCTAGTAGTACCCAAGGTACGGGTAGTGTTCCCCTGTACCGTTATCTTATGGACGGACTGTATCCAAGGTTATGGTCCAGGTTACGGACATTATCCAAGGTCCTAGTAGGGTTCCAAGGTACGGGTAGTGTCCCCATATTGCCACAGTATGGATACAGTGTAAGCCCCATGCTGCTTCGCTCCCATTTTTCAGTCTAGTCAGTAGTTACGGCTGTATTGATTCATGGTGTCCTCATTCTGGCCTCTTTTGTTGTATTGGCCAACAGGATAGCCGAGAGACATTGCAGAGATATGAGCCGACCTCACGCTGCTACTCTTCGAAACAGGATTGCCTCAAGAACAGCTAAGTGTAGATTTAGGTTCTAATTTTAAAGTCGATTTTATTTTTAACTTTAAAGTCGATTTTCAGTCTTAACTTAACGTACATTTTAAACGATATCGTACAGACTATTAGTGGTTAGATTATTACTATGATTTAGATTTTAGGTTTCATTACATTACGCCTTGTAATAGTATTACTTTTTTATAGATATTATTATTGCACTAACATCATATAAAATATATCAAATTAATTAAAATAATGCTACATTTCATATATTCTCTTAAACGTTACACGCATTGTATTTTTCATAGTCTTTTCATAGAACATATTTAATATTATTTACATACATAGCTTTACTCGACATATAACCACTATATATTTACTAGAACTTTACAATGTCATGTACCAGCAAAGAACATCATGAATGAATATAGTCACTAGTTTTAAGTAATAAACAACTGTGTTTTCTTTATCTGTTCATGCCTGGCGCCCAATATTTATAATTTCGAGTTATTATTGTTAATTAGTTCTTTCCAGTGAAATACCTTATCCACGACTGCTCTACCAACGAAAAGCTGCCGTTCGCAGTGGTAATGTTTTATAAAAAACGCTACAAACTGGCTAGGTATTTTTGCACAAATGAAGAAGGAAATTAAAGATAAAGAATTATACTATATCCGTATTGTAGCACATTTTTAGACAACTTCTTTATTTTTAAGATTTCGATGGTCAAATATCAACAAAATATTCCTTATGTTTGGATTAAATTTTCTCGAAAATAAAGACATAATTTAAGATTCCGTTACAATACAGAAATAAATTGAAGTTTTGTGATTACAGTGATATATATAATTTATATGGTTTTGTAACAATACGCTATAATTGTGGCTATAATTTTTAAACCAAAAAAAATATAAAAAAATAAAAATACCGTTTCCATAATATCGAGGGAGAATCGAGGGGGAACATATGACGTATTTTTTGAACCACCCCAAGCTACTCCTTAGACGGCACCCTCGGCGGCACCCCTACTCACTTGAAAATCTTAAATGGCAACACCCCACTTGTGGCGCCTTTTTGGAAAGCCCATGAAAAATACTAAACGATGATCATAAAGTTGTTAGGGTGAAATTGAAAAGCTACCCCTTACACGAAAAATTAGGTGGACATTAATGAAAAAAGTGATTTTATCAGCATAAGCAAGGAATATTATAGTTAACACGAATTATCTTTGGCATAAGTTACAAATTGGGGCCCAGCTAAATGAGGCAAATACCTCATTTGCCTCATTTAGCTGGGCCCCAATTTGTAACTTATGCCAAAGATAATTCGTTTTTCAACGCAAATTCTTCCTTATCATCTATTTTTTTTACTTTCAACAAACAGGTACCTTAAAACGGCATATCTTTGCGTTTTTACACTGTCTTCTATCGATTTTCAATCAATTGCAAATTTGGTGGTATTTTTAACCTTTATTTGATTCGCTTATTTGAAAAAAAATGGTTTATACTATGGAGGAAAGAATTCAAATAGTTTTTCTCTATGGTGGTGAAGGTATGGGCTATTTGAGAACGGCACATGCTTTCAATGAGAGAAATCCGGACAAAAACGTAAGTCACGTTTATGTTAGAGATTTGATTTTAAAGTTTCAAGAAACTGGATCGGTCAAAAATAAAACAACGACAGGGCCCAGGGTACTGAATGAAGAAATGCAGATGGAAGTTATTGGTCAGGTATCGGTCAATCCAGAAGCATCAACAAGCCAGTTGGCATCAATCACAGGTATACCTCGAACATCTGTCAGAAGAGTATTGAAAATGTACAAATTCCATCCCTAAAAAATGAAGATTCTGCAGGAACTTGGCGACGACGGTCCAGATAGATGGATTCAGTTCTGCGAACTAATGACGGAGGAAATTCGAAGGGAACCTTCACTCACTAAATATATTTCTTTTAGTGATGAAAAACTTTTAAAAACTACATAAACTACATTACATGTAGTTAATGTAGTTTATGTAGAGGGTGTAGTTTATGTAACTTTCAAATATCAAAGGTTTGAGGTGAGGTTTTAATAAGTTGATGCTTTAAAAACACATAATGTATTTAAGAAAACAGAAGAAATATGGCTTTAGATATAATATTTACATCATATTATCTGTATTACACCTCATACAAAGGAAAATTATTCATAATATCAATACATAGTTTATTAACGTAGTTTTCATGTAGATAATGAACGGGAAAAGACGTAGTTTTTGAAGAAAAACTACATGTAGTTAATCAGGTAAATTACGTCTTAATTAACTACTTCCGAACCCTGGTGATGAGTACTCATTTTTGTAAACGGAAATGTGAATAAGCAGAACTGCAGATACTTGAGCGATGAGACTCCGCATATTGTTGTTGAAGGACACACCCTCTCTCTCTCTCTTTGGTCCGTTTCCCTGAAGAGGGATTAGTGACTATGATGTTCCTGTAGCGGTTTTTATCGTATTGTGCCAGTCCGCTCTGTTTTGAGCCATGCTGACGGTTTCATGAAGGCCTTGGCCGATTAGGTCTTTAGTTTGATCAACCCATCTCTTGGGTGATCTTCCTCGTGGTCGCTTTCCCTCTACCTTTCCCTCGACTATTAGCAGCTGCAGTGAGTCCGTTCTTCTAGCAATGTGACCAATATATGTCAGAAAACATCGGTTTATTTTTTTTGAGAGGCTGAGTTGTGAGTCTTAGTTTGGTATTCTTAGTGATGGCTGTATCTTTCCATATCTTAGTTAATTTAGTTACGGCTGTTCTAGCCAGCGCAATTCTACGTCTTATTTCGCCTTCGCATGAGCCGCTGTTGTCGATTAGCGATCCCAGATATAAGTATTTATTAACCACCTTAAATCCAGCTATGTTTCCCACGTGAGGTTGGTTGTTGTTTTGTCGGTCCACAATCATGACAGTAGTTTTGTTAGGATTAAGTTTTAGCCCAAATTCTGTACTAGTTTCTTGGAGACGTTGCATAATAAATCGTGGACACACCCAACATCCCCAAAAGCTCAATGTTTGGTGCGGAATACTAGGCGATAAAATTATAGGTCCATTTTTCATCGATGGAAATTTGACTGACGATGCTTATGTGGAAATGCTGAACAATTTAATAGAGCCAGCCATTGTAAATGAGGTTGAAAATCAAAGAGATTTGGAAGGAAATTTAACTCTTAATGAAGACCTCAAACACATTCGGCAAGATGGAACCCCTCTGCATTCTTCTATTGTCACAAGGCGGTGGTTGGATAGATATTATCCAAGGCAATGAATTGGGCAGAAGGGGTCCAATCGAGTGGCCGCTAAGGTCACCTGATCTCACTCCTTTAGACTCTTTCTTGTGGGGTTACACTAAATCCATAGTCTACGAGACAAAACCAGGTTCGTTGCAAGAATTGCGGCAGAGGATAACTGAAGCATGTCGAAATATTCCGAGAGAGACTTTCCAAAAAGTGAGAGTAGAATTTGAAAATCATTTTTATTTTTGTATGGAACAAAACGGCTGTCATTTTGAGCAATTGTTAAAATAACTTATCATTTTAAATTTCTTTCAAATTGTCACACCTACACTTCTTATCACTACTTACCAGTAATTAACTTGAAGTCTGTATGACCATCGTTTAGTAATTTCAATTAGCTTTCCAAAGAAGTGTCACAAGTGGGGTATCGCTATCTTCAGATTAGAAGTGAGGGGGGGGGGGGCACCTAGGGGTGGGTCGGGGTGGTTTGAAAAATACCTCATTTGCCTCATTTAGCTGGGTCCCAATTTGTAATTTGTAACTTATGCTAAAAAATCACTTTTTTCATTAATGTCCACCTAATTTTTCGTGTAAGGGGTAGCTTTTCAATTTCACCCTTAAAACTTTATGATCATCGTTTAGCATTTTTCATGGGCTTTCCAAAAAGGCGCCATAAGTGGGGTGTTGCCCTAAGATTTTCAAGTGAGTAGTGGTACTACCTAAGGGGTAGGTCATATGTATTCACCCTCATACCATATCTAGTGTGTCTCCCTCATACAGTCTCATGGCTTTGAAAAAAACCAGTATCTGAGACAGGTTTGCAAAGGTGAGTTCTCCAAACTTCATGGCACGAATGGTTATCGTCTCTGCGCACTCAGTGATCATGAGTCATGATTGAACAATTTCAATCATTGTTGATTGCTCCGTATAAACCCATAAAAAATTATAAGTTTCAAGTTTTTTTGGTGAAGAAACACGTTCTTTCACCACAAGATTAAATGCCTATTCTCTTACGACTATCTAAAGAAAATACCCATGTTTTTTATAAAACTTCTCCGAATCGTGTTAATTTAAAGTGAATCTAAACGCTGCTAACCTTTTTCCAACATATTTACACCAAATTAATGCCTGCTCGTGTCTAAATAATGCAAATAATCGACCAGTTAATGGGATTTTTGTTTTTCGTTTGGTTTTCTTTGGCCTCTGTGTACGATATTCGAACCGGTTCAGGCTTTTATGATGAGATCGGGGCATTTTTAATTTATTTCGGTTGTCAAATAGAGCGAGACACAGTGTAGATTATTCGATATACATGTAACGAGCCAACCGTGAAGAGTATGGTGCAGTCATTGATATTTTGGCCTATATTTTTCTTAATTTGATGACAAATATACATGAAGTCGTACCGTATGATCGAAAAAAACCCGGATAAGTACGAGTGCTTGAAATTGATTGATTTATATAGATTAAAACCCGAAATATGAAAATCAACCCATAATTTATACCACAACAAATTTAAAAAACATGATGCATGGTGTGATATAGCAGAAAAAATGGAACTACAGTGGACATTGTGAAAGCTAAATAATCTCTGGAATAATGCTTGATATAACTGGCTTCGAAACTCTAAAGAGATGCATAGGGCTGTTGTAGGAATCTCCGGTCGTTAAAAACCGAAGTGTTATAGCCAATCTCAGTTCCATAGGAATACAGTCTCTGTAATTTGTATCTTTTTTACCTATTTTAGGACCGATTAACGATATTAAGTATTGAAAGTCTTCTTGTGACATTCTAGAGAAATTCCTAAATAGGCCACTTCTATCATCTCTTGTTATATCACGAATCAGTTGTACTGAGTTTCTTGTTTTCAAGAAGTATGACGTCCAGAACCTATGTTTCCTTTTCGTTTTTTTTTTCATAGTCTCCTTTTCTTTCAAAACACAGATTATAATAAAAGCAGCGGCATTTACAATAGCTGTTTTTCGCGGAGCCATTTGGTGCAATATTCCGGATCGTTGACAAATGTTCAAAAACTCACTGTTAATTCACGAATTCTTGTCCTGTTCAAAAAGAGAAAAATAGAAACGAACCAATATTTGCAAACGTTTTCAAACATTCACAAACAGTTGCGAATGTTTGTTTGTCAATGTTTTTTGGTTCTTCTACGCTAATATAAACCCACTAATTTGTTCTACTAATTCGGAGGTTCTGACTGATGCTTAACCGTTCATGACTAAATTAGTGAGGTAATTTAGTCAAAGTTGTATTTTTTACTTAAATATAAAATTTAATCCAGATTAATTTCTACATTCTTCTCGAAAACAACTCTCAGCTTTCACAATTTGGCTACATGTTCCTTCACTGCAATCGAGAATATTTTGCCTTGCTTTTTTATCACTATTAATTTCTGTTAAGAACCACAGTTTATTTTGGTTGCTTTGAAATCGTCATCACGGTTTTTAGTGATATCATCTTTATATAGATTGTTATAATCGTTGGAACTGTTTCTTCTAATCAAATCATCACTTGAAGTATGTAAATCAAACACATCTTTGTTCTTTTCTTTGATACCATTATTCCCTTCGATTCTACCACAATACTTGTCACATCTGGTTTTTGTAAGTGATGAATGTTATTCTCTATTTCTTCATCGATATTTTCATTATGTTTTGATACTCCTGTACCGCCACGTTTGTACCGCGTTCAGCTCGGGATGGGCTACCTAGAATTACCTCAGTTGAAGTACCGCATGGAAAATTAGTAAACACTTTACTGAAAAGTAAAAACGTGTACATTTTGGATTGCTACCTGGACGTTTTTGTGTGGTAAGTTACTGAACTATTTTCCTCTAGATAAAATACTAATTTTATATTATCTTTTGAACAGGATTGGTAAAAAGAGTACTAGATTAGTGAATGCTGCCGCTGTAAAACTGTCTGAAGAATTATTCAACATGATTGATAGGCCTGATTATGCATTGGTTACCAGGGTTAGGGAAGGTACAGAACCACAGGTTTGTGTTTATTTACTTTTTATAATGTCTGTCCATTGAATCAGGGAGGATTTCATCAAACGACGTTCAAAAAATTACAGAAAATATAATTTGTCTGTGAATTAAGATGAAAGATACAACTGTCATTATCAGGAATTCTTTGTTGGACAGTCTATAATGTGTGTCTATAATCCCCGTAATAACAGAAAAAAGCGGTTAAATTCTTCTTCTTAATTATACAAACCTATTCTCTGTTTGCAAGATATGTATAATTTTATTAATAAGTTATTCAATTATTTCTAGGTATTCAAATGCAAATTTGTGGGTTGGGATGAAGTAATAGCCGTAGATTTTACACGAACAGCCGAATCGGTGCAAAAAACAGGGGCGGACTTAACTAAATGGGCCAGGCAACAGGAATATATAATCATATCATGATTATAACCACCTCGAAGAATGTATGTTTATCATTACAGTATATTTAATACGAAAATATTTTACAAATTTGTTAATTGGGTTTGTCGGATTCCCACATTTCGCAAATTTCGTGTTTGACTGTACGGATGTGTATGTGTGCTCGTGAGCATTTTCTCCGCGATTAACTAAATGGATTTTTGAATTTTATAAAGTCTAACAGTATTTAATAGTGCGCGCGGCTCGGATTCAATTTGTTTTACGATTTCACGTGGTCGTTGCATCTATCGCTCGTCAGGTCCATCCTTCCACTCTTCGTCCGCGTCTTCTTCGTTTCTGACCTTAATCATCAGACGGATTCGGCTAAATGATGAGCCGTTCCCGCGACCTCACGGGTCGAACGCTATATGTATAATTGATAGACGGCTATCGTAATGGGCCACACATTTTTCACCACATTTTCGTCCACTCTTGACTTGAGATAATTCGTTAAAAATTTTAAAATATATACAGGCTGAGCCTTAAATAAGTGCAAATATCTTTAATAATTTATAGGTCTCCTATAGGGAATGCAATCCCGCACCAAAATCTCAATCCCGCAAACCCGCGGGATTAAAGCAATCAATCCCGCGGATCCGCAAAAGTGCGGGACTGTAAACAATAGTCATACATTTGGTCCTAAACGGTACAAAAGGCCCACAATATATTGATATAGCGTGTATCTTAAACTAGCTTTACAGAAATTTGGACCGATTTATACAGGGTGTTCAAAAAATATATTTAATATTAAAAAAACTTAAATTTTATTATAATTTATCTACTTATTTTATAAATAAAAATATTATTCTGATGTTGAAGTTTTTTTTGACTTGTGTTAGTTATCTGCTTTTAGATACACTCTATATTAATAATTTTTTGGCATATGCAGAATGTACAAAGCTTTTTGTACCACTTAGGACCAAAAAAAAAATACGTATGACTAAAAATGCATATTTTTCGAAAAAAAGTAAATTTTCCTTAAAACAAAAAAAAAATAAAAATCGATCAAATTGTTTTTTCTAATTTCAATACAGATTAGTCGTACTTGATAAAAATTTCGATTTTTTAAAACTCGTAAATTTGCGGTAAAAAAGATTCTTAACCAAATTTTCACTTTCTTATAAAACACCCTGTATACGAGAATTCGCTAAATATATTTTCGAAAACCACATAGCATCTTAATCACAATAGATGCATCTAAAACCTGGTCTAAACCGCATCCCAAAATCTTTTTTAGTTCAAGAGATATTCAACTTTAAATTTACCCTAAAATTTTGCTTGTCCCGATAATTATGTCCGGCAGTTTATTTGACGAAATTGTCCACCAGTAACGCGTCCCCCGGGTTCCGAGTGTCGACTCATCGGCCCGGAACGAAGGGGTTTGACCTTGATCGAGATCGATTCGGTTACCCAGTAGTAATGTGTCAATCCCGCGGATCCCGCACGATAAATCCCGTAACTTCGATCCCGCGGAATCTCAGAGGGATCCCGCATTTGCGGGATCCAGCATCAGTTTACAATCATCTGCTGATGATGCTAACATGGTTAGCGAAACGCGCGTCCAGTGTAAAATTAAAAGTGTTTTGGTGTCGAGGGGTAAACCGCAGAGGGAAAAGTGTACACCGTAATTCCTTTTACTCAAATAATTCCTCAGAATTCCTCGTAATTCCTTCGGAATTCCTTGGAATTCCTGGTCTACAAAGTCAAGGTCAATCATTCAAGGTCTTCCTTGGAATTCCTTGGTAACGAACTCGGTAACTCTGTCAGTCTGAACCAGCGTTGCCACCTCGGTTTCGCAGTTCCGCTATGAATTTTCAGGTGATTTTTATAAATGTCTAATGTCTCTATAAGTACTAGATCTTACAATAAAAAGTACTATTACGAGATTTACGTTTTTTTTTAGTTAAATTTTAGGGCCCATAGGGGATCATGAGGTGAAAATACTGGAAATATGTCGGCACTTACTTATTAAAATTAATTTTTCTCGGGATTTTTTGAAAATGATAGGTACCTAGTTATACTCGTATCTATAGGAAAGGAAATTAATAAAACTTCAGTTGCACGTCATAATACGATCACCAGTAAATTCCATAAGATTACGCATGGTATCATTGATGAAGTGCACCTAAAGTTGTATTAATTTCCCTATAGTATATACCTAGGTATTATTCCGAGGAAATGAAAAAATCAACTTTACACTTTCTGGAGTACTGAATAAAAAAATCTTATGAGGGTTTCTTTAAAATGGCGAAATCAGGGAACGTTATAAGTAGATCTCTCGGGGGTGGTTCGGCCGTACTATTGGAAAATATTTTAGATATATAATCGAGGGTACAATATTAAATTAAAAGAATATCTAACCTGTAGATATTTGATATTGGGAAATTTTGGAAGCGAAAACGAAAAACGGATAGTAAAAAATCGCCTGCAAAACGTTTTTCTTTAAATTTAGTACTACCTATTATAGTATTCATGGTTTACTAATGTTCGTTAATTTTTTATAAAGTTGCTTGTAATTCCTCTTAATTCCTGTGGAATTCCTCTAAATTTCTAAGGAATTCCTTGGAATTCTTACGGAAATAATGGGAATTCCTAGTAATTCCTATGGAATTCCTTGGAATTCCTCGTAATTCCTTGGAATTCCTCGTAATTCCTTGGAATTCCTGTAGAATTCCTTCATAGTGTACACCATAATTCCTCTGCGGTTTACCCCTCGTTTGGTGTATTGTGGTGATTTAGTGTTTTTATTTTGCTATTTTTAGATAGTTACTTACTTTTAAAAAATATACAGAATAAAAGTGTAAAAGTTGTTCAAAATTGAAAAGTCGCCATATTTATGTCCTGAATGACATTTAATGCGGTATTGCCAGAGTGTGGTAAAATTCCAAACAAGGTTTTATACAAAAGCAGATAATACGCAATCAACAAAAAATGATTGCGTTGGTTTCTATATTTATTGGGGGTTGGTTAGATTGGTTATTTTGGGGGTTACTTTGGTTGGTTAGGTTCAGAGAAATAGAAGGGATAGAGAATGAGCTTCAACATGCGCGGAAGGTCTAATCAAGTTGGGCGCCATATTCCAGGTCTCCGTGTCATTTTGTATATAGGTGGTAATCTATAAGTAATCAAATATCAATTTGCTGTTTTCAACCATACGGGGGGCAATTTAAATTTAGTGAAATTCTATCATTTATTATGGTTAGTTAACATTAATATGATTTATTTAATTATCAGTTTCAAAACTGCGTACAATATTGGTATATAATACACTAAATATAAGAATATTCTGACAAAAGACGCTACGGACAGATGACCTTTTCGTCGTTAAACACTCGAAATGCCATTAAATAAGTATTTAAATTATTTCATGTTTACTTGTACAGAATTACGCGTTTCAATTTAAAATTTTTGCAAATTTGGTAAAAATTGTTCTAAACAACTTTTTGTTCAAGTTGTATATTCATAAAAAACATTTGGTGCATAATTATTTTTGATGATTACTTACCTTGTATTTTTAATATAAACCTAGAAAAAATATGTTTTTGTTTTATTTTTTTTATTCGTCCCTTCAAATTGTGTTACCAAAAATTGTTACATAACATGTCTTCTAACAAATATTTTCATAATACATAAACATCATTGATTTTATTATGGGTATTATTATTAGTATTTATCCTGGTTTTTGTCGACAAAAAAAACTCAGTCTTGTAATAGAACATCAATTTTATATTTCGTAAAATTATTTTGATACAAATTGAATTTGTCAAAATTCAAGTCATTAATATATTGATAAACAACCCAAATTATTCCTAAATATTTTATTATAAAAAAACTGTTACCGGTAAGTTTGTAAAACACATTATCGTTTGTCTTAATACTACAAAAATAATTTATTTTTTGCACAAAAAGAAGCTTGTCGATCCTTATTTGTCCATACCAAAATTCTGTATGTACAACATACATATACCTAATTTATTAAGAAAATTAGATTATATGATCTCAGAATTTTAAGAATTTTTTTAAGATAAAATAGTTTCTTCTCAACTGTAATATTGTCAACTTTGGCCTGTATTTTATCTATTTAAAAACATGGGATTGACAATCCCCTGATTAAGTTCATTGCATCAAATACCTTTGCTATAAATCCTGGCTCACAATTTAAAGCCATTGCAAAATGCTTTTGAACTTCATCATAGATTTTACAAGAATAAAAGTGTAATATTGAAACAAAGTAACATTGTAAGCTTCATGACTAATAATCTCATTTTTAACACTCTTTAAATATCATCTCGTTAACAATTATGAATATTATATGATTTTTCTCAGTGATTTGTGGCAGAGATACAAATTAATATATGCCCCATAACAGTTTTTAAATAAGAAACTTCTGCCTACAGATTTAATTTTCTTATTGGCATAATACCCTTTCTTTCTATATAAATCTTGCCATTTTTCCAGTCCAATGTTCCTTGTTTTTACAGTTGTAGGAATACTAAAAATGTTGACTATAGAACTCGATACTATGTTTGAAAAAGCCTTCATACCTGTAACTGTGCATAAATCTAATTAACTGAATTCTCCTCCTCTTGACACTCTGAACACAGCCGCTGCTAATGTTAGAAATATTTAGCACAAAACTACAACTACCTACAACAAACTTTACAATAAAAATGTTAAATTTTCGCTGTTCGATTAAAATACCCTATCTTATGTTTTCTTTTCCTCCAAATAATCTTCTTGTCAAGTAAGGACCAATCTTATTTGATATATTTCTGGTCACTTGAACTTGTGCTTTCATGGACACTATAAGAGTGCACTGTTTTACAGAACCACGAACATTGATTCCAAGTATCTTCTTCCTCCACACGTAATAAAAACATCCTCTTTAAATGGCCACATCATACACTTATTTTTGACCATTCCCAATTACAATCACGATTTTTACAAATCGCCTTTAGGAAAGTTAAAAATAAACAGTTTTGAATCATCTGTAAACACGATTATGTTGTATAAACTTACACATGAAAACTAATCATTATTCCCGGCGTATTAGCTTTCTAGAATGACTATGAATATACAACAGGCCTTTTTGAATTAGTGTTTAGAATAATTGAGATAATAATAAATTTTAACTAGATAACAACACAAACGAAAAACAAAACAAAACAAACAGATGTCAATTAAAGAGGGGAAGTGACAGCGAGACCTGGAAGATGTCTGCCATCTTGCCGTCGACAAAAATTTGGATGCGCACTCGTCGAAGCTCATTCTCCCACTTCCATATCTCGGGTTAGGTTGGATATTTGGGGGGGGTTGATTTGGTTGGTTCTTCCTAATTTATTATTGTTTGTTTTTTTGATATTGGCTGATTTTCTTTATTTGTTTGTGATAAATGTATATAATAAATACAGAGTTTTGGTTAAAAAAGGAAATGAAACTACATAACAATGATCAAAAGCGGCAACACTGCCTAACCTTGTCATAATTTGTCAGTGTCACCTGTCAAAATAAGCATGTTCTGTGGTCAAAATTCGTCCGCAACGTCAAATAGTAACATTTATTTAATATTTTAAAATATACGCCATAATCCGCAAATTTGATTATTGAAAACTACTTATTGAAACGATAAAATTTTCGATGCGCAGTTTTCGTCAGGGTACCCAAGTTTTTTTCGAAAAAAAATTTTTTTAAATAAAATCTCATATAGCGGGTGTCAAAAAAAACATGTGGCGTCTCTCGTGGGGATATTCCTCACGTAAAAATAAAATTTATTTATCATACCAACATAAGTCCGATGCTGCAAATTAATAAAATTGCGTTTATCTCATCAAGGAGGCCGAAATCGACAAAATATCAAGAGACAATTTTTAATGCGAATTAAACTGCTTGCACTATTTCGCTAACAAGAGAAAGAAGTCAGTGGCGCACTGGTAAATATGTCGACATTTTTTTAGCTTTAAAATATGGCCCATTTATAGTAACTTTCGCCCTCAAAATTTAATTCGAAACGCCAAAAAGTACTTGAAAAAAGACCATAATAAATCGACTTTAACACCCTGTAGTTACGAAACAAAGCAGAATCAGACCTGTGTTGATATGAAAAATAAATCTTATTATTACGTGAAGAATCTCCCCACGAAAGCCATGGCATATATTTTTTGAAACACTCTGTACAAAACAAAAAAAAAATATAAAACACAAGTTAATGAATAATTCCAAAGAATGTGTGAAGTAAAAAATTGGTAGTTAAAAGTAAATCTAAAGACGAAATTACTCAGTGTACAAAAGCGTCTTGTTTAAATCAAAGTGAACGACATGGAAAAAAAGAGCGCCGAATGGTATCTTATTGTAGGTGTTAATTTAATACCGATGTTCAGCAAACTGTAAAGATGATTAAATTTGTAGCGAGGCAATCGGTTTCAATTAGGCTTCGGGCTTCGATTCGAGCCAATGAGTGCATTGGCACTTGCGGGCGGTCAATTCTCCGCTCTTTTTTGCTGTTTTCCTTCTTTTAAAACAGCCAAGAGTCGATTTAGATGATCTCTCGGTAGCGGTGCACCGTCTAAAACGTATAGACGAGTAATTGGATGGGTATCCGCCTTCAGCGCGTTACATACTTTACTTTAAATTAGTTGCATGCCAGAAAGAAAGCCGAAGATTTAAAGAAAACATTTTCAATGACTCTGACAATTTTTTTTTAGTTTCAAGTTAACGTCTCCTTTTTGCTGCCATGGCTAACCTGGACGGGGCCTATACGGCAACTATGGTGGCCTTTGCATAAAAAGATTAAAGAAAGAGCATATCAAAAATCTTAGATCGAACGCGACGGGCTACGGGCTCCTAAAATGGCCGACTTAAATTCCGGTTTATCAGTTCCGTTCAAATTTTATTTAAAATGTGTAAAACTATGATGATTAGGGTAGACGTGGTAGCATAGACTCAATAATTTGTTGTTTTATTTTACGTTGTGAATAAATGTTGGTAGTTATTAAAATTGTTAATAAAATATATATTTCTAATAAAAATAGATTAGTTATAATAATTATTTATTAACACAAACATCCGATACGCTACTGAAGCAGGTATGTCAAACTGACATGACGTATATAAATTCTTGGACATCTAATCTTTGACACGTAGTAAATAAAAGCAAAAATGGCAATAAAAAATATACAGGGTTGTTCACCACATACGACGCGGAGTATCGTAGCTAAACTCTTAGATTTTTGCAAATTGTACGTTTTGGGTTCATTGAAGGACTATTAGAGCTACAATTTAAAAATATTTTTACAAGATACCGAGTGGCCCAAATAAATAAAAAATATCAAAGTTGTATTTTTTTAAATGGAACACCCTGTATTATTACATTTTTAGTTTCTACGATTAAAATAAAGATAAATTTGATTAAGGTTTACCGCATTTTAATCTTACCCTTTTTGAAATATTTAGGTTTTTGTCAAAATACAGTAATAATTTTAATGCTTTATTTCTCCAGGCGTATTTAAGTTTTTAAAACCAAATATTGTACTGATATTGTCTATTTACTAAATTTTGTGTTTCAGTAATAAAAATTATACTACCTTATACAGAGTGTCTAAAATTTTATTTTAAATAATAATTAGTTATAAACGGCAATAACTTGTTTAATTTAAATAGAACACCCGGTATATTTTACAAGAATCAGATGCACAATTTAATTGTCTATTAAATTGTATTGTATCATATTTTACCTATGTCTTCAGGTTTTCGTAGAAAATGCATTTTCTTATAATTTAGACCTCAAAAATCAATATACCCATGGAATATTGACATTTTTGATTATTTTTAAAGATGTAACAAATTTTTAAATGGTACGGATACTAATATTGTCGATATAGTTCGTTTATGTTATTAAAAAATAAAAAAAATGTTTAAATATTTGTAAAAGAGAACAAAATAATATGATTCCAGTATTCAAACTACATTAATTGACTGTTTGCGTTGATTAATAATAATTGCTCCAAATACTAAAAACCTTAATTTTGTATGTGCATTAGACAGCCTGGTAAAAAGTAACACCTTAAAAATGTTATTTCATTTTTTGACGGATGCTTATTTATAACAACAGAGACGTTCATTTTCATAACTTATTATTATATTGATTTCTGATTCCAAATCCACATTTATTTAGAATAATTTATTAACTAATACAATTAAATATGTAATTAATTAATATTTTGGCGGAAATAATGGCGGTATATTTAATTAATGTTTCTCTTTTATAAAGATATAAATAGTTTTATTTTTGTATACCAATACTGGTATAATATTATCGTTTTTAGCACCTGTACATTTGTTGCTTTAAAAACAATCTAAAATGTCAATATTCCATGGGTATTTTGATAAATGAGGTCTAAATTATAAGAAAATGCATTTTCTACGAAAACTTGAAGGGATAGGTAAAAATGGTATAATACAATTTGATGAACAATTAAATTGTGCATCTGATTCTCCTAAAACATACAGGGTGTTCTATTTAAATTAAACAAGTTATTGCCATTTAAAATAAATTTTTAGACACTCTGTATGCGGTAGTATTATTTTTATTATTGCAACACAATAGGTATACGTCTTAATAACTGATGCAGTACAGCAGATCCGAAGGAACTCCCAAAGTAGCAGTTAGAGACAAACAGACATCTATTTAGGTTTTCTTATAATTGTTTTTCCGTTTTCTAGCTTGTCACGGATGACATTTCATCAGCTGACTGCGACCCAACCGTTCCAAATCAGAAAATTGCATATCTATTTTCACATTTTGCTAATTTAACCAATCGGGCATCTTCGAGGAAATGATGATGCGCTAACAATTTCACCAAAACAATTACTGTCTAATAAGAATTGGCTCTTTTTCATTTCGCTGTAGTATGGAAGAAAAACGACGACATGGGTTGGTAGCGTGGCCAGTTTTATTGCGAAATTGCTTCATTAAAATCACAATTAAAATCGGAGAAAGTTATAAGTTGTATAAATTGCGAAATCGTTCGTTTAGAATTCCCCTTTAAGAGAAGCAAAAGAAATGTCCTTTTATTATGTTATGTTTCTTTTTCTAAACTGTCAAGGTTTTAATTAGACCTCAGATTTTTTTCCACTTTTTCTTACTTAAGTTTCTGAAAGTAACAAAAGAAAGTGATTACAGGAGATTAGCAGAGGATTAGTAGTTAAAAGTAGTTATGAATATAGTCCAGTAAATGAAGGTTGAAACCACGGTTTAATTCGTCGACCGGAACTTTTCAGGCGGATTATGTAGGGGAGATCGGGGCAAGTTGGCGAAGTAAAATACAAAAGGCTCCAAAACACGAACTAACGGGTTTAAAAAAAGATCCCATTTCATCTGTTAGTACATTTATTCAGGTACATAATAAAACATAAAAAACAAAATGAAAGTGTACTCTTGAAAAAATATAAAGAAAAAAACAAAAAAGTGCATTTTCGTCAACTTGCCCCAGTACCGGGGTAAGATGACGAGCCTATAGGGGCAAGATGACGATTATAAACAAATGTCGCAAGTATATGTGCCATCTTTTTCGTAGGCTGTGCACGATTAGTGCCACCAACTCTCGCACGTGTTATAGGACAGGACAAAAAAATGTCATTAGTTTTCTTCTTCTTTCCTACCTGCCTTTCACGATTTTCTTGAAATATAATTTTCTTGACTTTCCCAAAATTAACCTTCCTTCTTTTAATTTCTTTTAAGTTTTTTTTATTGCTTTTCCTTTCCTGTTCTTCTTTGTTGGGTGTTGAGGTGATGACAGAAGCTCTTTGTTTAATTCTTTTGGTAGTTTTTATGGAACGTGTATATTTGGGAAAGGTTCTCATTTCAAGTAGTGTAACTCGATTATCAACATTAGAGATTGTTTGACTGGAGCTGGATGAAATTATAGTACCAAGAACTTATGCTTCATTGTTTTTTGCAGAATGTTTTTGCTGTAGGCCTGAAAGTCCAGGAAGGGACAAATTCATTGACCTTGCCGGCTGATTTTTTTTGGAAAGCAATGTAAAAAATATATTCTAAATTGTACTGAGGTCACTTCCTGAGCATCAGAAAACGTTCTTCTGAATCTCCCACCACTAAGAGGAATTGGTTCGTTTTTATTTTGCCTTTTTATATAACGTCTTAATGTTGCTTTAAGGATTCCATGCTCAATATTGGCAGCATTAACTGACTTATGGTCGTGCAAAATAGAGTACAACGCGGCAATTAGCACGTCTTCTGACCAAGAGCGTCTATTTGTACGGTGTTTATAAGTTCTCACCCTCTAAAAACATAAAAAAATGAATTTAACTAATTTTATTAGTGGGGCAAGTTGACGAAGCTCAAGCACAAGCTCTTGTTGACGAATTCGTCATCTTGCCTCCGTCAACTTGCCCCAGGAAACATTTTTTAGGAAACAGAAAAAATTAAATTATAAATTAAGTGAAATTAGGTTGTATCTTACCTTCTAATATTTAAAATGTTCAGAATAATCAAGATTAACTATGAAAGGGGCTTCTATTTTTCTTTAAACCTGCGAAATTGCTTATTTTCTGGAGCTGGATGTTTACATTTTCAACAGGTGTGAAAAGCGGTTATGATTTTTTTAAACCCGATGCAACAGTGATAGCTCCATTTATGCGTAACCCGACGTATTATACCCCTAAAGAAAAATAAATGGGATTTTAGGATGTACGTTTTTCTTTAAATCAGTACTTCGTCATCTTGCCTCGTTCGTCATCATGCCCCGACCTCCCCTACCTTGTGGGAAGTAGTTTTATGGTAAAAATTTGTAAATTGGTCGGCTTTGGACGAAAAAATGGCCCCAAATTAACGAAAAATCAATTTTTCGCAAATATCTGCAATCTTGAAATAAAAAATGAAGCTTAGGTAGTTACTTTATAATGTTGTAAGTAAAATTAGTAGTTTTCAAGATATTATGCCTCGAAAATCACTCAATTTTCTTTCCCAAGTCTTAACGCTCCGTAGATAGATTTCATTGACAGGACAAAATATTTAATAACTCGGCTAAAATTTAATACTTTTTGACCCCATTCAAAGTTCGTTTAAAAGTTAGAATCAACAGCTATAAAATTTTGGAACTTGTTTGAATTTTGTCATATTTTATGACAATAAAAAAGCGGGCAAACATTCCTTAGCCCAAACATTTTCAGATTTTTACAAACTTATTCATTTTTTTTACAAATAATAACTTATTTGTCAAGAATATATAGGATATTGGCGGAAACCCCGTCCTTTGGACTTTACGGAAAAAAGTGTCCGGACCTGTTTTTGTAGATAAAACTTAATTTTTTATTTCAAGAAGAGAATTTTAAATCACATATTTTGGCAGGTATTTGCGAAAAAGTGATTTTTCGGCCTAAAAAGTCATAGTGGACGAATTAAGCCGAGATTGGGATCTTTTCGAGTCCTTATTTACTGAACTAAGTAGCAAAATTTGTATTTAAATTGCAGCCTTTCAGTTTCTCGCCACAAGAAGAAAATTTTAAGCGTTGATCCAACGAAGACCAATTTGACAGTGGTATTTTACTAATAAAACAGTGATTATAAATTGCTTAATATTTCTTTATATCTTCTCCCGTCGCGTCGTCAGAAGCAAAAAACACAAAGGACGAAGAAAAAAACGCACATGTACGAGTCGGACTCGCCCACCAAGGGTTCCGTACACATTTGTAGCTACATACAAGTATTTTTTTTTTAATTTTTCATCATAAATCGAAAACTATACATCATAAAAATAATTACTAATGTACAATACGGGTAGCATATAATACCATATGTGTAGTACTCGTATAGTTTTAAGGGCTCCGAAGCCAAAGGTCATCGGCGAATAAGCTAAATACAGACTGAAATATTATACATTATAATAGTTTGCGATTTATTACCGTAATTACTGGTTAAAATCGCATGTATTATGGCGAATTTACGGGCTTTGTTATATCTAATTATACTAATAGGCGTTACAAATGTATGCCATAATACCTACATGTGTGCTTGTGGTATATTTCCTAGTTTCCTGTAACAAATTGCCTTATCAGTTAAATCGAGCAATAAGTACTTTCTATATTAGTATATTAATTTACCTTTTATATATTTCTTTTGCAGAAATCTGATCTATAAGAAATTCAATAAAAGTTTGTGATCACATCATCAAAATGTTTCTCCTTGTCGGAGCAGAGGTGAGAAGTTCTCGTCCTCTCTCTCTTTTGTTCTTTAGTGGAGATGCGCCAGGATGTTTCTTGGTTTGTTCACTCTTTCTTCTTACGAGGAGTGTTTTCGCTTTTACTTCCTCTGGAGCAAATCCTTCGTTCCGATGCAATCTAGATGAGGTGGTAGCTTGTGTGCCGCTTGTGGAAGCTGGTCTTGCGCCAATTGTCTGTTGCCTCTCCCATAGTTGTTAGGGGGTTTTCCTCCAGCTTCACCGCAATAGTTAATCGATCCACTTCAACAGACACCCGCATGTAGAAGTAAGGAAGACGAGAATACAATGCCCCCTGGTGTCCCTATTGATAATATTAGAGTAGAGGTAGGCAAAGATTGAACGAGTGGTTCATTCGAACGTTCGATGATTCGTTCGTTCAATTGAATCGTGGCCAGCACGGATCACAAAAAAAGCGCCGTAGTACGTATTGAATCGGATCACAATGCGATCGTTCGATTCTACGGCCCGTTTGTTGAACGAACCCCAATGCGGTTCGTTCAATTGAATCGCGGCCAGCACGAATCCATAAAATTTGAACGATGAGCCGTAAAAAAGAGTCGTAAGAAATGAATCGAATCACAATGCGACTAGTTCGTTTCTACAGCGCGGCGGTTGTCTAGGGACTCCACCCTACACCACACCCTCTGCCCGTGGTACATGACCACAGACAGCAGGGGGCGCCTGGTATGACGGACCGGGGGTGCAACTTTGTTCAAGTTAGCAACCGATCGTTTAGAAGCGATGTCGAATGCGACCTATAGCATGATCGGTACTATGTTCATTGCAAAACTATTGTTGCTTTATCAGATCGGGTATTCTCGGCAAATGCTGCGAAATATGGTATCACTATTACACTCCTGCACACGTGTGCGACACGGTCTAGGTAGCCGCCTCCCCACAAAGCGAGAAATCAGAATATCGCTACGAATCGATATTCCTACTGAACATAGTGCCTAAAGCTACAAAATTACTTTGCTATCGCTTTGAAATATGAAAAAAGTTGCACCCCGGGTCGTCCCATCCGGCATTGTTATACGTCTTGGTGCAATTCCCTGGCCACGACACTACAGCTATGAACAAGACAGTAAGATGTAAGACCGTAGACCCAGCCAAAGAGCCAGAGGGGGGTAGTACCTTCGACGTTTTTGATGACGTGTACATTTTATCCTGGTTTTGCGCAAACTTTAATTGCTTTCTCTAGATAATGTATTGAGAACTATTTTGTAAATAAAATTCTTTAAATAATATTTTAATTTATTCATCCACACAATAATTGATTTAACCTAAAAAATAACATGCTTTTCGCTATAATTACTATGATGAATCGTTTTGCTTATGAGGATGGTATTTTCTCTATAACGACATGCTATTTTATCTTGTTTTTAATACCGCTGATAAGATCATCACATCCGGATGTCAGTACAGCTACAGAGCGTCACTTTTTTTCTATCACCGTTTCAGAAAAGCATCTAATGATTAATGAGTCTCCAAAAATCATTAACTTAATTGCTTCGACTCAAATATTCTTGCAGTAGGATTGCCTATGCAGTGTAGGTAGTTTAATTATTAATTTCTATATATTTTTATGTAAAGGGCATAAATATGGAAATACATTGTCATAATTTTCTATTTTTAAAGCTTCTTAGAAAGAAGCTTTGTCGAGGTTGTCCACTGGAGACTCCAACATTGGTAAGTTTTCATAAGTGATTGCAAATAATATCTATACGTTTGTGCCGGATTTATTTCTTCAAAAAAGTTTTCTGGGTATTTCACCACTGAAAAGAAAATCTACAAAATAAAATATATTTTATTAACTCATTAAACTTTTAGTTACATAATCGAGGGCGCTATTTTTAAATTCATTGTTGTCAACTATGGACATATTCGGATCTGTCATGGAGAAGCATAGGGAGGATCGACCAAGATCGACAAATGCTAGGGAGGACCGAAGCTTACTGAGAGGAGCTAGGATGGATCCTACAAGAAACTACACGTTGCTCAGCCAGGACCTTTTGGCTGCCAGCAGAGTACGTATTACCCCTCGGTTGACCGCGAGAGTCAAGTTGAGGTCATAAAACTCAACGTTTGCTCTGGTGGAATGAAAGAGCTAACTGGAATGATGAGTGGCATACTGCGATGTTCAGCGATGAAAGCCGCTTTTCTCTTTGTACTGACAGACGCACAGTTCGTGTGTGGAGTCTAAGAAATACAAGACTTAACGACTGATATGTTCAAGAAGGGCATCCCTTTAAGGTCGATTTATAAACTCTACAGTTGGCTTTGGATTTGGCGTTGGCTTTGGATTTGCCGTCGACCGTTCGTAGCGCCGCAAAATCGCATTTATAAACTCGACGGTTGAGAGTTGGCTTTGGCCGTTTTGGGCAGATCTAACCTTACATTTTTGTTTACTTTTTACTTGAGAGTAGCAGAGTCTATAGTGCGTTTTTAGAGACGAAAGTGTTTAAAGTTTTGGTTTTTTGTTCGAGATTTTTAATTAAGGATTTGGAAAGTAATGGTCTTGATGAAATTACCCTATTAGGGTTATTGGGAGTGACCATAAATTTGGAATTCCCATACGTCAAAACTAGATGTAAACAAAGCAATACGTGATCGCTCTTTACTATTCTATTGGCTGTAACGTCATTTGCTACGTGGTGCTACGGACGGCGAACCGCCTCGAACGGTAAAAAGTTAAACATAATTCAAGTCCGACGGCAACCGGGCGCCAAAGCCAACGCCAACCGTGTTTATAAATGCTCTTATGGTAATATACAGTTTTAAGAATTGGGCGGCGGCGCCAAAGCCAAAGCCAAATCCAACTGTGAGTTTATAAATCCTACTTTAGAGTTAGAGGTGTAAAGTAGGATTTATAAACTCACAGTTGGATTTGGCTTTGGCGTTGGCGCCGCCGCCCAATTCTTAAAACTGTATATTACCATAAGAGCATTTATAAACACGGTTGGCGTTGGCTTTGGCGCCCGGTTGCCGTCGGACTTGAATTATGTTTAACTTTTTACCGTTCGAGGCGGTTCGCCGTCCGTAGCACCACGTAGCAAATGACGTTACAGCCAATAGAATAGTAAAGAGCGATCACGTATTGCTTTGTTTACATCTAGTTTTGACGTATGGGAATTCCAAATTTATGGTCACTCCCAATAACCCTAATAGGGTAATTTCATCAAGACCATTACTTTCCAAATCCTTAATTAAAAATCTCGAACAAAAAACCAAAACTTTAAACACTTTCGTCTCTAAAAACGCACTATAGACTCTGCTACTCTCAAGTAAAAAGTAAACAAAAATGTAAGGTTAGATCTGCCCAAAACGGCCAAAGCCAACTGTCAACCGTCGAGTTTATAAATGCGATTTTGCGGCGCTACGAACAGTCGACTGCAAATCCAACGCCAACGCCAAATCCAAAGCCAACTGTAGAGTTTATAAATCAACCTTAATGGTCTGGGGTGGAATTTTCTACGGCCGAACGGAATTGTATGTGTGTGAAGGTAGAATGACAGGTGAAATTTGTGCTGACGACATCACTGGAGGATCACGGAGGGCGTTTTATAGGCATATAGCAATGTAAACCTGCTTTTTTTAATCAATTTAAGACCATCCGAGGGGCAATACGTACCCTGCTGGCAGCCAAAAGGTCCTGGCTGAGCAAAGTATAGTTTCTTGCGGAATCCATCCTAGCCCTTCTCATTAAGCTTCGGTCCTCCCTAGCATTTGTCGACCTTGTTCTACCCTCCCTATGCCTTCTATGACAGATCCAGTCTCATTAAATCGGGTTTTAAGTCTAAAAATTATACTTTAGGTGACTTTAAATCTATCAGCCACATCGATGTGTCGCGCACTGCTAAGAAGCAACCCAATGGCTTGATTTGCTTCCTCTACTGTTAAATGACGTATATTCATATTATCGATGACAGAATAACCACAAAATCGCAAACTGACGCTTAGCAACACGCAAACAAATTCTATTCTAAACAAAAATTAAATGTACATTTTTGATGATAAAGCTTTTTATTTTTTTGGGTACAATTTTTTATGTTTACAAACAGTATTTTTTATACACAAACGACATAGCTATTAATAGCTATAACACATTTTTTCTGAAAAATTTTCTTCTTAGAGAAAACACAATATCCTTAACTTTTTTGATTTCACGTTGTACAAGTTCTATACTGAACGAAGCGGGTTTAACCATAAAATAATTAACTAGAAAGAAGTGTTAACTCTGTGTTAAATCGTGGAAACACGATACGCCACCGAAAGCCTTCGTTGTCGTCTGGAAAACTAATTTACCAATTGACAGGTTGACATGATGGCTTCATTTTTATTTCCGTTTCCGGTTATTCAATGGCGGGTCCTCTTTTAGTTTAAATGTACTTTGTACTCTTTCTTATCATAAATAAAACAAAACAAAATTTTATTCAAACATATTTATTTGAAATATGAGACAACGTGACTAAATAAATATAAAAAATAAAGCATTGAATGATTTCTACAGCAATTACTTAATTATATGCAATTTTAACGTAAATTAGTAAGGTATAAGCATGACTTACAGTAATTTGTAAATAAATACACGTATTCACAGCCATCAGGGACAGAAAACTGGGGCAGGAACATGAAAACGGGAGCCTTATACAAAAACCTGAAAACAGAAAAACAATTTTTTTTATACAAAAATTAACAATGTAAAAATATCAATAGGTTTAAAATCGTCCATTATTCCCAAAGAGACCTGGCTTATAAATCAAAAAGAAGCAAAAAGAAACTTTTAGTTGGATAACATAATCAGATTATCAGTCCGATTTATTGCATTACTGACAAACCTGAAAACAGAAAAACAATTTTTTTTATACAAAAATTAACAATGTAAAAATATCAATAGGTATAAAATCGTCCATTATTCCCAAAGAGACCTGGCTTATAAATCAAAAAGAAGCAAAAAGAAACTTTTAGTCGGATAACATAATCAGATTATCAGTCCGATTTATTGCATTACTGACAATAAATCGCACATACTGGAGATAACTAATGTTGGCTATAGTTAAAAATGATCTTACCTTGCTGTAAATTGTTTCCATTTTCAAAAAAATGGCCGATCAAAGAGATTACACCATTTTTTTGCATCTAAAAATGTAAAAACAGTGTTTATTTACTACTTATTTTTCATATACATAGGACATACCTACTACTGCAGAAACGTCATTTTCTCCAGGATTCTTCATGTAATATATATTTTATATACTTTATTACCTTTATATTTATAAATTTCAGCCGAAATATTAAATTGAACTTCCAAAACGAAACTAAACGGAGTGAAATTTTAATTGTTAAAATGGCGTCGAATATTTTCTAATTTGTTCTAGAACAAATCTGAAGTTGTCTCTGAAACTGAAATCTGTCAATTCTAAACTGTGAAGTTAGGCAATAGTTAGACAGAAACATTGCTGTCCTTGTCTAGGCGGCCATACTTGTCGTCAGGAGAATGACAGGAATGACACTAATGACTGTTTCCAATTTTCCTATTTCACTGTCACCCCCCTGGGTTTAACCCCCATATCACAGATTCCTATATTCTGTTCTCTACTATGGTAACTTTATAAATCAATTTCTCGATTTTCTTCATTTTTTCACCTCAACGTTTTATAGTAGTAGGAGCCGTGTTAGGTTCAAAATAAACCTTGTTAAACGTAAAATACGCACGCACGAATCTGTGCATAAATAAGGCCCGTAAGTACCGACTTCCTCCGGGAACACGCTTGATTATTTATATCATTGGAGGTGATAATAAATTAATCTCGGATTTTAAACGGGATTCGGCTTCATAAATATTAAAATGGCGTCGTTCGAGCTCTGGGTCGGCCGGATATTATGGTTAGGCCTTACAAGGTAAGTACGACCATGTGTGCCGTATAAACATCCATTAGAGATAGCCATCGAGATTTTTTTAATTTAAATCTATCAATTAGAGATCCATCTGGAATCAGTTCTTCTAGCTATCGATATAGAAAATCAATCTAAAATATATTTTAAAGTCCAATGTATTTTGTTCTAGTGCACTGAAAAAAAGGATCTCTCAGTCGAAATGAATATGACTTTGACCCAAAAGATTGGCGCTTTTCAATAGGGCCAAGAACGACGTTTCTTTGCCCAAAGCATTAACTCTCTTTTCTTAAGCTTTAAAAATTACTTTAGAGAATAGAAGAATCTATCTGTCCAAAGTATTTCACTCTTGACCCAAAATTAATATGCAAAGAAGTTCTTGCTACAAGAACAATAGTCTCTTTAATTCATGCAAAAATTCTTGATTGAAAAGGGAAATTTCTGGATTAAAGAGACACTTTTCTTAAACCAATAGCGAATACCATTGACCCAACTAAAATTTATTTTCATCTAAGAGAAGTCTATACATCATATTATATTGATACAGGCATATTACGAGGTATATTATTTTCTGATAAATTTAGGTTTTCCTAGTCTGTAGTAGTTCCTAGTCTAGTAAAGTGATATTATTTTCCTCAATAGTAGGTAGTTATTTCTGCTTCTTCACTACTTGGTATTTTTTGGGGTGGTTCATCACTCTACAAATTACAAAAAAATGTTACATCACGATTAATCAAAGTAAAGCAAACAAATTATTAAAATTATAAGCTTTGGTCACATTTTGAATTTTTTAATACGACACGACGACTTGAAATTCTGAAATTTTTGCAATTATGTGCATAAAAAAATCGATACATATATTCTTATTCTATCTATAGTCAGGCATGCATTATCTAAACAGGTGCATTAGGTAAATGTCTCTTACCTTCAAATAAAGTAAATAAATGCTCTAATTTCCATTTTTTTAGAAACTCCTTTAAAGAATCCATATATCTTAAAATAACGATCACTAATTTGTTATATGATATGCGTTTAAAAAGCAAATTATGCCAAATTCCAAGTGGAAAATTCCAAGCAACAAAACCCGTGAGTAATATGATGTGCGACCTATCAAATGCGACGTGAGACTGATCGGACTGCCGACTGATTGTATATACCATCCTTCGTCATCGTCTTTGCGTCTCGTTATTATTTTTCATCAAAAGAGTATTTAGCTATTGGAAAAATGGCCATGTTTCATGAATGAAGTACTTCCTAGCGTATTTTTGTTATTATATTAAAACAAAGTAACTTGCACTTGGTTGAATGAAAATAGATTCAAGAGAAATTTTCGAATTTTTCAAGAGAACAAGTTTTCTTGAGTTAAGAGAGTTTTTCTTCAGGGAACATATTTTCTTTTACACTAAAATAAATTCTCTTGCCACTAATTTTTTTTTCAAGAACGATGACGACTTTAGTTCAAGTCTATCTTTTTTATCAGTGTGGGCCGATTTAAATTATTTTTCAAGCAATTTGTGTCTAAATTATTTGACTTTAAGCCCTTTCTTTTTAAATTAAGAAATAATATCCCCATCTGTCTATTATACAAAACAAAATGTTATTACTTTAGCGAAAGTGTGAAACACCCTGTGGAATGGTTTAAAAAAGTAAGGAATTTAAAATCACTTGATCATAAAGGTACATCCTCATCATAATTTGTTTTATTCATCTCAATAACTTGTTTTTGTTAGAGGAGACCCAATCAATTAGTAACAATTTTAGCATTAAAAGTATCATCATCATCATTATCATTTCAGCTTATTCAACCATTTCCAATTATGGTGTAGCTTCACATATTTAGATACTCTATTTGTAGTTGGGCCCATTGTTGTCTATTGTTGACTAAGCGGATCCAAGTTATCCCTGCTAATATCCTAACATCATTGTTGCGATCGTGGGTATCATGCTGTAATTCTTCTGGTCCATCTGTTATCCGTTCTTCTTCTCAGGTGACCTGCCCATGGCCATTTGAGAGATTTGACTCTGTTGATGATATCTATTACCTGGGTTTTCGTATCCACTCTATTCTTTTACGGTCTCTCTTGTTTTTTTTTCCAGCATATTCCGTTCCATTGAACGTTGTGCGACCTGCAGTTTCCTTATGATGTCCGTTTTAAGGTTGATTCTCACTATACCTTCCGTTTCCATTCCATATCCGTTCCGTATTTTTTATTGTATTGACGCTATATGTAAGCTTCCGTTTCGTATGTTCTAAATCTTCCGTATCTTCTAAAAAAGGTAATAGAATTAAGAGGTGAAAGAATGAATAAATATCAGCAAAATATTAAGAGAGCTGGTACAAATGTAAGAACTTGGCAACGCTGTTTCCGATACGCTTCAGTCTGTCCGCCAAAAAATGTACGGAACGAAAGGATATGGAACGGAAGGGAAACGGAATGGATAGTGTGCATTGTCCTATTCATTTACATGATATAATATTTTATGTAAACGGAAGAGAAACGGAAGGGAGCTGATATGGAAGGTATAGTAAGAATCAACCTTTAAGCACAGAATGTCTAGCTACGCAACAGAAAAATACTCGAAATGAAAGAGCTAAAATTGCACAAATAGAATACTAGATGGCGCGACAATGTCATAATCAGAATATAATTAGAAATTTTGAACTTTCGGTTTTGGATCGACGGCTCGTCGACTGCCTTGTAGCTCGGCTAAATATGCACAGTTGCCAGATTCAAAAGACTTGAATTGGCATCCCATTCTTTTTATTGTGTATAATGCAGTATGTGTTTCTTTCTATTCTTCTTTTCTTATCAGATACACTTATATTAATTATTCCTTTGGCTATTAAAATAGTTTTAAGTATATTATTACAAAACATAAACATAAACATTTTTAATATACACTACCTTATAATGTTAACTAAGAAAATACCTTTAATTACCTTTAAAACTAATAATATACAGGGCGATTGATAGTGATATTTATTAATGCTGGAACGTTAGTAATAAAATATAAGTTTAATAATAATGGAAATAATTTATTAAAATGCAGTACAAAAAATGTTGCAAAATTGACTAAAAAATACTATAATAACAAATTTCTTCCGTTTGCCACGTTATTTATATAGACCTAGGTAGATTTTAAAAAGTGACACAGGTATAATTAATAATATATTAGTTCGGCATAAAAGTTGCTGTCACGACATGACCGACATCGAACAATAAATTAAAATTCGTAAAATAAATTAAAATTACTAATTAAACAAATCTTTATAAAGAAACGCAAGTATACCAAATTTGGGCCCAATCGAACTCCAGGAAATGATATCATAATAGTGTACTATATTATGGTACCACTCGATATGCTTTAAGGTACCATAATATTGCAATGTCACCGAAGATCCTAATATACCAAATTTAAGAACAATCGAACGCCATGAAATGGTATCGTAATATGGTACTATATTAAGGTACCACTTTATATATATCATAGTACAATCATATTACAATGTAACCGAAGATACGTAGTATACCAAGTTTAAGCCCAATCGAACGCCAGGAAATGGTATCGTAATATGGTGCTATATTAAGGTACCGCTTTATATGCATCATAGTACCATCATATTACAATGTCACCGAAAATACGTAGTATAATATAATAATATGAAGTTTAAGCCCAATCGAACGCCATGTACGTAATATAGTACTATATTATGGTACCAGTTGATATGCTTCATGGTACCATAATAATGCAATGTCATCAAAAATACGCAAGTATATATCAAATATGAGATCAATTGAACGCCAGGAAATTGTATTGAAATATGGTACTATATTAAGGTACCAGTTTATATGCATCATAGTACCATCATATTACAATGTAACCGAAGATACGTAGTATACCAAGTTTAAGCCCTATTGCAGCCATGTACCTAATATTGCTATGTCATCAAATATGGTACTATAGAAGGTACCACTTTATATGCTCCATGGTACCATGATATTACAATGTCACTGAAGATATAGTATATCAAGTTTAAGCCCAATCGAACGCCATGTATCGTAATATGGTACTATATTATAGTATCACTTGATATGCTTCATGGTACCATAATATTGTAATCACAGAATATCTAGCTACGATTCTGTGATTGTAATGTCATGAAAAATAGTATATATCAAATACCGTATGATACCGAAAAAATCGGCGTCTAGTTGGCTGGAAAAGGACGATCGATGACATTTCCCATATAAATGTATATATAAAATGACAGTGATATTCATTTCATAGCCATCGCTAACGCCGTTTTTTCCTGATTATACGATATGAACTTGGTATGAACACAATCGAATGTCAGGAAGTGGTATCATAATAGTAGAACAATACTTATTATATTGTCGCCGAATTACAATGAAAATTCAGGATTCAATTATACAATGAAACGTCAGGAAGTGATTGTAATTTAGCTCATAAGATTTAATTCCAACTAACATGGCAAATTGAAAAACAGCTCTGATCTATTTTAATATGTTTAAATGATGTAGCAAATTTGAAGGTAGGCTTTATCAAGTATTACGATATGAATTACATAATGGCAACACTGCACAAAATTCTTTTAAATTTGTTTGTAGAAAACTGTTTTCTTTTAAATTTATTGCCTCTATTATGTAGTAGCGAAACTACCGCATCAAAATATCTGATTTGGAGACAGGCTTTAAAAGCCTGTCTCGTTTTGCTACCTACAATTTTATACATGTAACGAGGCTTCTGTTGCGTAGCTAGATATTCTGTGCTTTAAGTGTCCAGGTTTCGAGTGCATAGGGCATGACAGGTACCTAGTACACATTGGTTGTTTTCTTCTTTAGATAGAGTGGCATTAAAACTTTTCTTTGTATTTTCATCAACATACCATCCAAAAAAATGGCGTCAGCGATGGCAATGAAATGAAGATCGCTCTCATTTTATATGTAAAAATCGTATGGGGAATGTCGTCGATATTCATTTCAAAGCCAACTGGATGCCGTTTTTTTTTCGATCATACAGGTTACAAGTGTTTATTGTTTTTGTAGTGTAACTGTAACTGAAAAGCCATATTATTATTGGTTGTTGACAGATGCTCTAGAAGAGATGGTTTTAAATTGTAAGAACTTCTGGGCTAAAAAATCTGTATACGCAGCAAAAGTACGTCTCTGTAAAATACCATAATAAATATCAAACCTATAACAACTCAATAATACAATAATTTCTTATAAACGTCTTTTTCATAAGTAGACTTTTACATTTAGCAAAGGAAATGACAGAACAATCATTAAGATAAAAAATCAGTCATTTTTTGCAGCCTATTTTACATATTTTAATCAACTTTTTCCATTATCCGCATTAAACGTTAAGGTTTTGATCATTCTTATACCACAGCAAACGCTAAATTAACTTGTCAAATAAGCTTATTAAACAGTTTTCTTCTATTTAAAGTAATTTACCCATTAGATTTGCCTATCAATTTGAATGTCAATAGCTTCTCTCCGCAGAGTGATTAGGCTCGATTGATTTCATTATCTCTTTTTCTGATTGACAAAAAACGTATTCTGCGTTTTTATGTCGTTCTTATAATGATACAAAATGACATAGGTAAGTTTAGTTTAGTAATAGGTAGTTCAGTAAAAAAAATATTAATGAGTGTTTCTTGATTAATTTTGGTTTCAGCTTAATTTTAAAGCTAATCTTTTTTAAACAAGTGGTAGACCAATAATTGATGCGTGTTAATTACACAAAAAATCTTTAACAATTTAGTGAAATCTTCTTATTAGGAAGGAAATAGTTGTAGTGATCGATATGTATAGATGGACGTTTAAAATGAAAGGTATTTAAATAATTTTCAATTTGTTGCTTGACAGGCATTAATTACTGTATAGATCATAAAAAATTGCTCAAGTCAGACGGTTTTTTATACACGTAAAGCATATCTACACCTTAACGATTTTTTTAAACGTGTAATTAAGTCATTTGTAACGCTTAATTGAATAGTTCACAGGCAAAAGTTCAAAGTGGCACGATGACAGCCGTGAGAAAAAACCTCAGCCAATATGGGTTTCCTTTAAACGTGTTATAGAATATATCTGCATATACATGGTATCCTGTATAGTCTGTCCAACGAGAAGATCCTTGACAATGATAGATGTGTGTCATTTTAATTTCAAAGTAGTTTATTTTATTTTACAAAGAAATAAGTTGGTACAACTAGAACGCATAGCAGGAAATTAATATATGTATTTAAAATTTGACTGACAAGTAACTTCAAAATATTGTGAAAAAAACTATATAAAACTGAAAAAATGTAATCGAGTTATTTTATTTAATAAAAAAACGGTATGTGTTAATACTGAACAAACAAAAACAAGACACCACATACCAAAAAATATAAAAAAGAACTATTTCTTACTTTCAAGCTTTATGAAACTTCCCGCATTTATGATTATATTTATCAATATAACTTATGTACAAATCATAGGTACAAATATAAATTTGTAATATTCCGCCGGAATAAATAAAACAACATAAATAAAACAACATAAATAAAACAAACTATTTTATTAATAATAACACTTACCAAATTTTATATACCTCACAGGTTGATTAATTAACTTTAATTTTAATTTTTTTAAACCAGTACCTTTTGACATTATTTTTCTGCAGTACTAAAATCCATTATTTACCTATCGTGTGATGTCGATATTTTACAGCTACTCCAGTTTTTAGTATGTGTTTAGAGAGTATGGTCCTTATACCATATTCGGAGATGCACTTATCTACGACGAGATGGTATACGAACTTTATTGATAGTAACTTTATTGGTGTATCTGTATAAGACTTTCTGCCTGGGCAGCGAGTATTAACCATAAACTGTGCTCTGGGTTCTACAGTTAATTTTCACTCGATTTTTCCTCTACTTGACTTCAAAAGACACAAAACACTCGTAATAACACGAATCAAAATGCATCATCTTCCAAAACGCAGGGTATTTGACAAAAGTTGTCACAAAATTATAACCTATAATTAGGCAAGCCAATACAAACGTCAAAAATCTAAAGGCGAGTTCATACGCATCGGCGTCCGTTTGTCGTTTATCGTTCCGTCAAACCAATAAAATTGAAATACGATCTGTCATTTTTGAAATAAACCAATAAAACCGGTTAAAAACAACAACTGGCGACGCATGACGAATTTATATTTAAACCCATCCATAGTTAACTTAAAAATTATTAGAAACTTTTTTAAAAATAAATAGATTGGTATGGGACGTCATCTGCTTTTCTTCTGTCATCGTCTGTCGAAATCTTACTTGAGAAAAAAAACAGAGTATATAAAGAAAAACATCATACAGTCCAAGGGCCCTGAAAAAAGCCGAGGTTTGTCATCATACCATCAAGGTTTTACAGAAGTACGTTTTCCATTTCCGATAGAGAGAATAGAAAAGATCAAATAAGATCCATAATAACAACCAAACCCAACCTAACCTAACTTCTAATGTATTTTAACAATTTATAAAAAAAACTATTAATCGTACCTATAGTGAGCATATTCCCAGAAAAATATACCGTAAAAAAATTGACGTTACGGGTTAATAAAGATTTAATTTAAATTTTTTTAGCAGGTTTTAATTACCTGTTGGTGCTTTATAAATCATCTCTTGCCTTTTTCCTGCCTTCTTTCTTTCGTTAATTACCGCTAATTACTCTTTTATTCTGTTTTAATTAAAAAAGATAAAATAATCCACAGGAGTATCCGTTTTTGCGCGATAAAGTCTTTTTGAAATTGCTCGTTAATACTATATAAAAAGCCGGGTAAATATCCGTGTTTAACTTATTATAATTTAAATGGGTTAATAAGCACTCGGTGAACCGGTGTAGATTTTAATCGTCTATAGACTCAATTTTTTTCGAATAAATCAAGCGGACGGCTTTTCGTTTGCTCTTTTTTCGAAAATAATCAGCACGAAAACCGACCCACGAAAACCAACAAACGAGATGGGCGGAATAAGGACAAGTTTAATGGCTTAATTTGGCAAAGAAGCCTGAATTACAGGTTCCTCTTTTATCTGAGATTATATGTATTTCAGCCCAATTTAAAAAAAGGCGTCGTGGTTTACTTTGAGGGCATTGAAAATGGTCTCGTAAATAAGAAATCTGGTGGTGTTTATGATTTTAATAGTCGTTTTTAAAGGGTTCCGGCCTCTAATCTAAGGTTCCGACAACAACCTCAGACTGAAAAAATTATAAGTAATTGTATACAAAAAAAAATTAGTGTATTTTTAGACGTCTTGTGAAGCTGATTTGAATTAAGTAATCAATTGAAAACATAATTAGAGAAAAGACTAAGAACATTTTAATCTAAGCAGTTTTTTGAACAGATGGGAGTCTCAGTGCGTGGGTGAATAGTGTTTTTATAATTTAAGGGTAAGTATATTATATCAATTATGTTTATATGTAGTTTCTGTAAATATAAAGCCAGCTCTCTTAGAAAACAAAACCTCCATTTATTTGTATTTTAATTTCAACGATTTTTTTTTATGTAAACGTAATTGTTCCATGATCTCTCTATATCAACATATCTCTAAGTATTATTTCGTCCCATTGCTGCCAAAAGTCACTAACTTACTTTTTATTACTTCCGAGAAAAATGCGTCTAAAGATGAATTGCATTGCATAAAGATGTTATAGTTAGTAACTATTCGGTATTAAAATAAAACATAAATAGCCAGAAATCGTAGTTAATGACTTTTGCAATCGATTCTCCTCTTCAAAACATAGTGATTGAATTTGGTTGTTCGGAGAAATGTTAGTTAGTGACTTTTGGCAGCAATAGGACGATTTATTCTTTCAGACTGTATCGAGGACTATATAGACGGAGAGCTGACTACATAAAAAACCTTATCATCGTTACATGGCCAATTTTTTTCGATTCCAGGGCTTAAGGAGGGGGCGGCCAATCGAAAGGGTGAAATTTTGACACTAAAAATATTATAAGGTACCTACACGAGTTATAATTACCAAATAGCTTTTATTTATTATTAACAAACGCGAAAAATTGTTGGCAGACATTTTTCTCATGGCTAAAATGCCGGCAAACAACACGAAAGAGGCATGAATTTTTTTCCGAAGGCCATAATTTTTTTTTAAATTATGGCTAAATTAGCGACAGACAGTTATCAAAAGCGCGATATTACTTTAGCGCAGATTCACCTTATAGAGAGTAATATCGCGCATTTGATAACTGTCTGTCGCTGATTTAGCCACGATCTTTTCGTCTGCCCTTTTGTATACCGCTTTTAAAATAAATAAATATGACATTCCACCAATCGGCATGAATGTATGCCATAATTTTTTTTTTAATTATGGCCCCCGGAAAAAAAAATCATGCCTCTTTCGTGTTGTATTTCTTTCGTGTTGTACTTTTACTTTTACTACTTCTACTTTACAATTTAATGGAAGGAAAACGATTATTTAACTTAGAAATAAAATTATCTATGGTGTCTGAATGTGTGTCAAAAACAGCAAAAATATCATCCACATACCTAAACCATACTCTTGGAAAATACTCAAACTGATTCTTAGTCTCCACTTCAAACCTGCTCATGAATAAATTAGCTAAAAATGGAGACAATGGATTACCCATTGCTGTACCTTCCCGCTGTTCAAAAAAGTTGTTATTAAATTGAAAACAATTTTGTTTCATACATAACGATGTAAGCTCAATATATTCAATCACGGTTTTGTTGTCGAGGCCATATGCGTTCAGTAATTCCTTCAAGTAGCCTAAAGTATGTGTAATTGGAACACTTGGGAACAATGAAGATACATCAAAGGAGACCAAAATTTAACCTTCATGCAATGTTATATCTTTAATTTTGTTAATGAATTCAATATTATGTTTAACTGAGAAAGAAGGTTCATGATCAGGTAAATTTTCGAACTCCCTTGATAACCATTTTGCCAAATTATAAGTCGGAGAACCTACAGCCGAAACAATTGTGCGCATAGACTTGTCCGGCTTATGAATTTTTGGCAAAGCATACAATTTTGGTAATGAGGGATTGGATACTTGCAATTTCCTCTTTAAAGAAAGATCAATAAGGGGTGTTACATTCTTATAGAGTTTTTTTAACGTTTGCTATACCATTTTAGACAAATGTTTCTTTCTCAAATTTATGTAGTGGCCATTATCGATTAAGTTGTTAACCTTATCGTAATAGTCTTTTTTATCTAATATAACAACCTTATTTCCCTTATCAGCTTTTAGGTAGAAACAATCTTTGTTACGCAAACTCTTGACAATATTGTGCTCCTTGTTAGATTTAAATGATTTACTTGAAATTATATTCTTTGATAACTGATTTCTACAAACCTCTCTTGTAAATACTTTAGAAGCCTCGGGCAAGTGCTGAATAGCAGTTTCAACACCAACGACGATTTCCTCCAAAGCGCTACCAGAGTTGGGCAATGCAAACTTTAAACCTTTGTTTAATAAACTGAGCTCTTGTTTATTAAACGTCTGCGAAGAAAGATTCTCTACTATGTTTATGTCTCTTTGGAAAACATGTTTGTTTTTAGAGCTTTTTATTTTTTTAAACTTTTTATTCAAAATGGACATTTTCTTAACAGTGTTTTTATTTTGCGGTCTCGAAGTTGGTAAGTTGACTGTTTTGATTAGATACCTTTTTTTGCATCTTTTTTTTATTTTGTATCTAATGGAAATTTTGTTCCTATTTTGGTTAAGTACAGAATACGCAGAATAACAGTAAGGTTCTTCTAGACAAGAAGAGATGGCAATGAGTATCTTACATACAAGTTCTGTTTTGTGATTTTTTATTAACTTTTATAATAAATATTATAATTATAAATACGTGTGTTATTGAATTTATTAATATTTACTAACGTTTTGTAAATTTACAAAGGTAATTGTAAATTCACTATAATAGATTGTTTTAATTTTTTGTTACTCTATAGTGATATTACAAGAAGTTGGCGATTTTAAAGTTGAATTGACAATGAATAAGTAAATTTACTATGAGATGCACATTTTTTAAATAAATTGACAAAGAATATTGGTGAATATAAAGATATATTAAAACATATTTATATACATGCCACATACGATTTGTAAAACTAAAGAACGGATTGTTTTACTACAATTACTCAATTACTCTGTGGCAAGAAATAACCCTCAATATTATTATTAAATTCACAAATTAATTTTTTCAGTGTAAAACCATGAAATTTGGCAAATAATCCATAGTTATATGAATTTATTTTATATTTTATTAGACACTTAATTAGTGTGTATATCATTTATTAGCCATGAACATAAATTGTCACGCTACAGAGTTTTGCAGGTCTAAAAATCACCCTTTTAAACAATTCACGTAACCAGAAATCCTATTTTAGATAAACCCAACTTTGTTTAGAAGCAAATAATGAGATATGTAAGAAAATTACACGTTCCTTTGGAGCAAAAATCAAGCGAAAAAAACGCAGTCAATTAGCCTGTCAACTTTATCGAGAATGTTGCTACAATTTTGCAATAATATGTTATTTGAAATGGTACCTTATTAAATTAAATTATATATGTATGTCTATATGTATGTATGTAGTTACATACTTATGTTGTATTTAAATATATCGGTAAGGTTGTGTAATTTTTTACTCTGGAATTTACATTTTTCTAGTCTGGTGGAAACATAACTGAATAATTTATTTTAGACAGAAGTTGTAATTATATAGTAATTCAATAAAAAAAATTGTGTGCGCGCTATGTGCGCATATTTGAAATGAAACTTCTTTTTATTTTCGTCTGTCTATCTGTCCGTTTGAGGACTCCATTCGGGTTCTTCTAGCCACGTGCCAAGTTTGGTTCCAATCGATCCATAATTAAGAAAAATCCTGATGATTACTTCCATTTAGAGGCATCGGCATCGGTTCGAAACGAATATTTAGTAAAGTATACAAGGTGATTCACGGCATGGTACGTTAGAGGTTTATGAAGAACCGGTGATAGGATTTTTTAAAAATTTAGATTTTTTTATAAAGGCACCTGCTCCATCTATGCAAATTATTTTCAACATTACAGTGTTGGCCGCTTTATACTAAAAATGGTAGCATCATTGTTACTTTACATGGAACACCTGGTATTTTATTACATTTTTCACAACTACTTCCATATCTCATAATTTTTCTATTAGGTACCTACTTTGAATAAGAAGACTAAGGAAGGAGCATATCAAAAATCTTAGGTACACCGCGATGGGCCTCAAATATGGCCGACTTAAATTCCGGTTTATCAGTGTCGTTCTAATTTTATTTAAAAAATGTAAAACTATGATGTAGGGTAGACGTGGGGTAGACTCAATAATTTGTTGTTTTATTTTACGTTGTGAATAAATGTTGGTAGTTATTAAAATTGTTACAAAAATATATAATTCTAATAAAAATAGATAAGTTATAATAATTATTTATTAACACAAACACTACTGAAGCTGGTAAATCAAATTGACGTATCTAAATTTTTTGACATCTAATCTTTGACAAGTAGTAAATAAAAGCGAAAATCCAAGAAAAAATATATAATTAGTTAATTTAAGTGAATTTCATAAATGATCGGTTTACTACACGTATGTATATTATATAGTCACTTACTACCGAAAAGTTGTTCCATTATTTCACTCGATTTTTGCCGAGATCTACCGTACGCTACACAACCAACTATTTTAGAGTCTTTTTCGATAAATCGCGATAGTGTCACTGTTAATTTAAGTTCTGCCACAATTTCCATCTAGATTTACTACCTTTATACAACTATCAGTAGTAGAATAAATAATAAATAACATAAAATAGCTCCGTAAAGACTGACAAATCCACAAAATTTCAAATCAAATTCAAATGTGTCAAATGAATCGTCAAACAGAACTGTCAAGGATCCCCACCCTAGAGAGCTTTTATGGTGGCTTTTCCGCCCACCATGCATGAATACATGGATAGCATTATGCTCCTTCCTTAGTCTTCTTATTCAAAGGGTACCTATACTAAAAAATATAATAAATTCGGCATATTAAAAGTTGAAGTTTGGTTTGTAGGTTAAAGAAAGTCGACATATTCGATCTGTCTAAGTCAAACGATTTGATATCAGACAGGGAGATAAAAAAAATATTTCCGATGTTATAAAATCTCCCAAATCATTATTATTTTAAATTCAAGCTTATGTGTATTATTTATTATTTATTTATGTTATTATAAACACACATATAATTACTTTTCAACGATATATCATGTTTCTCTATTTAAATATTTTAGTTTCTTCAGTAAAGCCATTTAAAAGATAATAATTCTATTATAAGGTTTGTTCCAACCAGCATTTCGGGATCGTTTCGAAATCGTACTCGAATCGGTTTTCTTGCACTTTGTTAGCATGCTCTTGTTCATTTTTCACCCTTTCACTAGGGAGCAACTTCAAATTGTCACTATCTGAAGTGGAGGTAAAGAAATCAGTCATACCATCGTCACTCATCCTTAATTATTATCTAGAGATAATTATGAACGTGTACAATTTAAAATTTCCGAACGATTTACACCACACAAACTCACAAGCAAAAGTATAACGCACACGTATTCGAATTCGTAAAAAATAACCAAGACAGAAGCATCAGCCGGACGCCGGACCAGAATCAGCTGTTAAAAATCGATAATTCCTGCCAATATGATTTAATGCGCAAGTCAACCCAAACAGTTATCAATTTGGACCATGCACCGAAATTACCGTTCTAAAATCGTAACTAAACGATCCCAAGGTAGGTTCGTACGCAAATAGGATCGTCCGATAACCGTTAAAATTCGGTTGGAACACATTTGAATTACTGCGCACGAGCGTGATCGTTCGGTGACGGTTCTGCGGCGGGTTGGAACAAACCTATAGTTTCGTTTAAAGAAAGTCGTTACCAGGGGACAGATATTCATTATCCTCTTCTTCTTAAGGTGCCGACTTCTTGCGAAGGTTGGCGACCATCATGACTAATTTTATTTTGTTGACTGCTGCCCTGAACAGGTCGTTTCATGTACAGTTGAACCATTCTCTGAGATTTCGAAGCCACGACATCCGTCTTCTTCCTATGCTTCTCTTCCCTTTTATTTTACCCTGGATAATTAGTTGTAGAAGCTTGTATCTTGTACCTCTCATTACGTGGCCCATATATTGGAGTTTTCTGATTTTCACCTCTTGGGACAATTCTAGATCTTTTGAGACTCTTCGTAAGACTTCTTCATTGGTAATTCTGTCAACGTATGATATCCGGAGTACCCTTCTGTAAAGCCACATCTCGAAGGCATCTATCTTTTTAAGCATTTGTTTTGTTAGAGTGTCAGCTTCTATACCATAGAGCATTATTGTAAATATGTAGCATCTTAGCATTCGTATTTTAAGGTGGTTACTTAAAGTTTTGCAACAAAAGAATTGCTTCATTTTAATAAAGGTGTTACGTGCTATTTCAATTCTCGTTTTTAATTCTGATGAGTAATCATTGTTGTCGTTGATCAGGGTTCCTATAGATATTTATATTTATAGACTCGCTCTATTATCTGATGGTTTACGATCAGTTCAGTATTTTGATTTGGTGTTTTGGTAAATAAATATCCTTCCTTCCAAAAATATTCATTATAATAATTATCAATTTCTAAAATTGTCATGGTAACAATATTTTTGAAATCGGACGATAATAATAGAATTATTAATATTTAAATAGCTCTACTTAAGAAACCGAAAGGTTTAGGAGTTTAGGATCATGATAATATCTGAAAAGCTATTTTATTAGTCTTTTGATTTTTTAAATATTATACAATGGGTTGAATTTAAAATAATAAAGATTTCAGCAATTTTATAACAAGCGGTAACAAATATTTTGGTTTCCGGATTCCAATAAGTAAAGCAACCTATTGGATATTATCCATGGAAAGCAAAATAATATAACGAATTTCGTTAATTTATAACCCAAATTTCAACTTTCAATTTTTTAAAATGTTCAATTTATGACTTTATCACTTTATGCAGAAATACAAATTTTCAAAAAAAATCCTTTCGCCGGTTCTCCATAAACGTCTAACGTACCATTGCCGTGAATCACCCGGTCTTAATACGATCGATCATGTAGTATTTTTCTATCACTTCTGATAGGCTACTATCTGAACTTCTACAATTAATGAATCCGCATCCACTAGTCCATTGCGGACGCTCAATGACAAATTGCGCCTATATCAAGTGGATCATCGCATCGAGGTGAAGTGCAAATAACCGGACCGCACCAAGTAATCCGAAGCATGTTTATAAATAAACGTCTCATCGTTATTCAAAATGTTTCTGAGGAAAATGGCCAATATAATAAATTAATACGGTGCGCACGTGTTACATCCTAGATGGAAATGCAGCAACATCTCGCCGATGTAATTTATTTATCAGTGTTCTGTATTACCTTACAATCACGATACCGGGCTTAATAACCAGTCGATGTGAATTTATTTCTCCGAGTTTCTTAGCGTGATGGTGGTGGTCTATTAATATACAACAACTAACTGCCTTGAAAAGATACAACAAATTCAAATCAATTATAAAATCTATACAGTATGTGCATCAGCCAAATGAAATATAATTTGTAGTTTTGTTTTGTAATTTTCTTACAGTGGAGTAATACCCATAGGACTTTTTGGAGAGATGAATCCGCCACAGAGGTATAGACATTTTTTGCAAATGAAATAAGTTCCACAGTATTTACATGAGGTACATCTCATCTTAGAACCTAATCGGCAGAAGGTATTGTTGTCCGTTATATTATATATGTTGTAGACGTTTCGAATAACTCAGTATTTTGCAAAAAGACTAGGCATATTATAAAACGCCGTTTTTTTTTAACAAAAAAAGGATATTTTACAAATAACCTATCCGTTTTCAGTCGTTTTGCCTAATGCCTAACGAAGACTAGTCAAGTTGCACAAAATATTTTACGCGGGATTGGTATAACTACATTTGTTGAACTTCTTTTTTATACATATACATATATCCGGTTTTATAGCGTTTTACGCCTTCCGGTTTCCAGTCTCCATTGCTTTCGATCTTCCCAATCTCCTGGAAGTAAATTTCTTTCGGACATGGCTCGGTTAATGCCCTCAATCCAGGTAACTTTAGGTCTTCCTTTCTTTCTTCTTTCCGCTGGTGTCCATTTTAGGATTTGTTTTGGTAGACGTTCGTCAGTCATTCTCTCTACATATCCATACCATATTAGTTGGCGTTGTTCGATTTCATCGAGGATAGTTTTCTTTACGCCCATAATCTCTCTAATTCTCTCGTTGGTTATTCGTTCTATTCTTGACTTTCCGGCAGATCTTCGCCAAAAATCCATATCAAGAGCCAGTAGTTTACGCTCTAAAGTTTTATTTATTTACCACGTTTCACATCCATACAATACAACACTTTTAAATATTGCATTGTATAAAAGGTGTTTTCTTTCTATAGAGATGTTTGTTGACCATAATAGTGAGTTTAGGCATCCTATAACTCTTTTCCCTTTAATTATTCGCTCCAATATTTCTTCTTCAGTTCCTCCACTTTGGCTAATCTTTGTTGCGAGGTAGGTATAATCTGAACAATAAATAAATAAATAAATAAATAAATGCCTTTATTGTCAAAAAATTTTTCAATTTGTAGACAAAGGTAAACTAACAAAGTAAAAAAACACGGTACACAAACAAACAAACAAAAGATAATACAAAACATTATACAAATAATATTGTCAGCCTTATTGTTAAAATAAACATTTATAAATGTTTATAATGTCAAAGAACAAAAAATAAAAATAATATTCAAAAATATTTAGCTAGTTTATAGTAAAATATCAATGACCTCTAAATAAATTAATTTCGATGTCATTAGTAAATATAGCAATAGCAAACATTAAACCAGTGTTTACAAGATCAAATTTGATTTTCAAAATATAATTTATTTACGGCGTAGAAAGCCTTGTCTAGTAAATAAGAGTTCTCTTAGTTCTCTCTAATGCTTTGCGAAATGAAAAAAATGATGTTATGGATTTGATTTCAAATGGCAGGTGATTGCGCATTTTTTTTCGAGTTGTATAATATTGAACTTTTAACTAACTCTGAGCGTGGGGTAGGTAGATAAAGATCTTGCTCCGCGTTCCTGAGTGGATAAGTGTGAGATAGCCTTTCTTGAGAAGCTGATACATGTTTACGTATTAGGCAAACGGATTCAAATATAAATAAGGAAGGAAGGGTCAATATTTTTAATTTTTTTAAAAAGTCCCGGCAATGAATTCTGCTGTTTAGTCCCAGTGTATATCGAACAGCTCTCTTCTGGAGCCTGAAAATGCGGTCAAATTGAGTCGCACAACACGTACCCCAGAATGGAAGGGCATACCTGAGGTGCGACTCAAAAAGTGCATAATAAACATTTCTAGCCACTGACAAGTTAAGCTCCTTAGAAACAGACCTTAATGCAAAACAGGCAGAGCTCAATTTTTTCGACAAAGCTTCGATATGTATGTCCCATTTCAGAGAATTGTCCACAACAAGCCCTAAGAATTTTACAGACTTAACGACGTCAATGGTGGTGTTGTTAAGTACAAAAGGCTGCAACGAGTTTTTAACAATATTGTACTATGCAACCGTAGTCCTCTTCCAAATCTGTTCCGTCTCCACCGATACACATATATTTAGTTTTACTGCAATTAACAGTTAATCCCCACTCTGTGTATCCTTTAAAAAGTTTCCTCGCCATGAATTCAAGGTCTTCCCTCTCTTGGGCCACTGCCACTTGGTCATCTGCATAATGAAGAGTAAATAAGTAGGTGTCATTCTTTAATCTGCTCAATGTTCATGAAAGCGACTTTTATCGTTTTTCCTATTAACTACTTGTTTCTATGCGACCGCTATCGATTAGAGATGAGCAAAACTGCGATTGCGATTTTTAAATCGCAGCGACTGTAACCTGCGAATGCGATTTTAATATTTACCAAACCAAATTACTCATAAAAATGATTTTTCTAAATATGCCAAATACGATTTGGGCATAGTGTTTTTAATATAGCCATGACATTCTAGATTGAAATTTAAAATACGATTTTCTAAACGAAAATCTCAAAAGTTGCGATATAATATTGAAAGTTGTCATTCTATTCAGAGTGTCCTTTTCTATCGAATAAAGTAAAAAAATACTGAGGGTGCCATTTAAAAATCAAAAGTTATAGTCATTTCCGGTGAAACAGGAAGTGGCCGAAAAGAATTGAATACGTCAATCAGTCCTAATGAAACTACGACATGTATGAGACGACATATATCTATAATGGATTGTATGGTATACCATACTATACCAATCCATTTATTTCACTTAAAGAAGTTTCTAATATTTTTTTAGTTAACTATATATAGATGGGTTTATAATACATCCGTTATGTGCTATCTCTTCTTTGTTGTTGTGTTGATTTTTAATCAGTCCTATTGGTTTGTTTAAAAAAATACAATTGCACCGACTCATTTATCTGTAAAATAAAATAAACTACTTTGAAATTAAAATGACAAACACATTTGTCACTGTCAAAATTGACCAATTTATTTTACATTTATTTTGTTGATTTTTCTTTCTGTATTGAAAAAAAAACATATTTTTTTCAATAAAAAAGGCTAAAATATTTTTTTTTAATAAAAACAGTAATGATAAAAAACAAGTAGAGTTATTAAAAATACAGAAAATATAAAAAAAAACAATAAACACATTCTGCTATCTGATTATTCGGTTACATTTTATAATATTATTATACCATATTTATAACCCCCTACTAGGATGTAGTAGTTACACTGGATGGGTCAATTACTGTCCATTTTGAAACCGCCACGACCTATGCATATCTATCATTTGACTAATGATTAAGTGTCGACCGATGATTTCTATTGAAACATCACACTTCGAGCAGCCATCATTTATTAACAATTAAAGAAAGGAATCGGCTATAAATCACAGATTTCTATCTGCACGACAACCATGCAACATTTATCCTTTTTTGTTACTTTAAATGGTTGGTTGATAACTGTGAAGCTTGTTGCAAAAGATTATGATGTTGGATGTCATAAATTAGAGAAGATTTTTCATCTAAATTTTTAATATTTTTGTACAAGAATTTGTATTTTCCTTGTTAATTTTTAGACCCCTTTCATTAGCTGTTTTAGAGTCTTTCTTATATACCGGGTGGTGCATTGTTGAATGGAAATGGATGAATGGATGGAAACATAGGAAATCCCTTGCAAATTTTGAACTGCCCAAATA
>NW_022147081.1:1682506-1762619 GCF_002938485.1 Sitophilus oryzae
TCCTATTAACTACTTGTTTCTATGCGACCGCTATCGATTAGAGATGAGCAAAACTGCGATTGCGATTTTTAAATCGCAGCGACTGTAACCTGCGAATGCGATTTTAATATTTACCAAACCAAATTACTCATAAAAATGATTTTTCTAAATATGCCAAATACGCTTTGGGCATAGTGTTTTTAATATAGCCATGACATTCTAGATTGAAATTTAAAATACGATTTTCTAAGCGAAAATCTCAAAAGTTGCGATAAAATATTGAAAGTTGTCATTCTATTCAGAGTGTCCTTTTCTATCGAATAAAGTAAAAAAAAATACCGAGGGTGCCATTTAAAAATCAAAAGTTATAGTTATTTCCGGTGAAACAGGAAGTGGCCGAAAAGAATTGAATACGTCAATCAGTCCTAATGAGACTACGACATGTATGAGACTACGACATATATCTATAATGGATTGTATGGTATACCATACTATACCAATCCATTTATTTCACTAAAAGAAGTTTCTAATATTTTTTTAGTTAACTATAGATTGGTTTATAATACATCCGTTATGTGCTAGCTCTTATTTGTTGTTGTTTTTAATCAGTCCTATTGGTTTGTTTAAAAAATTACAATTGCACCAACTCATTTATTTGTTAAATAAAATGAACTACTTTGAAATTTACGTGACAAACACATCTGTCACTGTCAAAATAGACCAATTTATTTTACATTTATTTTGTTGATTTTTCTTTCTATATTGAAAAAAAACATATTTTTTCAATAAAAAAGGCTAAAATATTTTTTTTTAATAAAAACAGTAATGATAAAAAACAAGTAGAATTATTAAAAATACAAAAAATATTAAAAGCAATAAACACATTCTGCTATTCGGTTACATTTTATAATATTATTATACCATATTTATAACCCCCTACTAGGATGTAGTAGTCACACTGGATGGGTCAATTACTGTCCATTTTGAAACCGCCACGACCTATGCATATCTATCATTTGACTAATGATTAAGTGTCGACCGATGATTTCTATTGAAACATCACACTTCGAACAGCCATCATTTATTAACAATTAAAGAAAGGAATCGGCTATAAATCACAGATTTCTATCTGCACGACAACCATGCAGCATTTATCCTTTTTTGTTACTTTAAATGGTTGGTTGATAACTGTGAAGCTTGTTGCAAAAGATTATGATGTTGGATGTCATAAATTAGAGAAGACCTTTCATCTAAATTTTTAATATTTTTGTACAAGAATTTGTATTTTCCTTGTTAATTTTTAGACCCCTTTCATTAGCTGTTTTAGAGTCTTTCTTATATACCGGGTGGTGCATTGTTGAATGGAAATGGATGAATGGATGGAAACATAGGAAATCCCTTGCAAATTTTGAACTGCCCAAATATTGGCTCTCCTATTGATTTTACAGCTAACTCGTAAATAGGATTTTAAAGGTCTGCCTATGCTGAACACATATGCCAAATTTGAAAAATCATTTTTAAGTAATTTAAGAAAAACTGCATCTATTTTTAAATTAAAACTAAGCAGGTAACAATGTAAAATGAGTCAAATGTAATTTGTTGTGCTGTCTACACTGCTACTACTAGTTCCTGTTTTACCGGCAATGACTTCAACATTTGATTTATAAATGGCAACTTCGGTATTTTCTTTTACTTTATTCAATAGAAAATGAAAATTCTGAATAGAATGACATATCCTTATTCTTGCTTAAAAAACCGAATTTTAAATTTCAATCTAGAGTGCCATGAGTGAGTGATTGTGTTAAAAACACTAATTTTTAATCAAGGAGCCTGGAAAAATAGATTCGATCTTCTAATGGTTTTCGCGCCTTATCCTGGCCTCTACATTCTACATTCTACATTCTACAATCTACAATCTACAATCTACATTTTACATTCTACATTCTACATTCTACATTCTACATTCTATATTCTATATTCTGCATTCTACATTCTACATTCTACAGTCCCTATTCCACATTCTACATTCTACATTCTACATTCTACATTCTGCATTCTGCATTCTACATTCTACATTCTACATTCTATATTCCACATTCTACATTCTACATTCTACATTCTACATTCTGCATTCTACATTCTACATTCTACATTCTGCACTCTACATTCTACATTCTACATTCTACATTCTACATTCTACATTCTACATTCTACATTCTACATTCTACATTCTACATTCTACATTCTACATTCTACATTCTACATTCTACATTCTACATTCTACATTCTACATTCTACATTCTACATTCTACATTCTACATTCTACATTCTACATTCTACGTTCTACATTCTACGTTCTACAGTCCCTATTCCACATTCTACATTCTACATTCTGCATTCTACGTTCTAAATTCTACATTCTACATTCTACATTTTACATTCTACATTCTACATTCTACATTATACATTCTACACTCTACACTCTACATTCTACATTCTACGTTCTACGTTCTACGTTCTACATTCTACATTCTACATTCTACATTCTACATTCTACATTCTGCATTCTACATTCTACATTTTTCAATCTACATTCTACATTCTACGTTCTACGTTCTACGTTCTACATTCTACATTCTACATTCTACATTCTACATTCTACATTCTACATTCTACATTCTACATTCTACATTCTGCATTCTACATTCTACATTTTTCAATCTACATTCTACGTTCTACATTCTACGTTCTACAGTCCCTATTCCACATTCTACATTCTACATTCTACATTCTATATTCCACATTCTGCATACTACATTCTACATTCTAAACTCTACATTCTACATTCTACATTCTACGTGCTACGTTCTACATTCTACATTTTACATTCTACATTCTACGTTCTACATTCTACGTTCTACATTCTATATTCCACATTCTACATTCTACATTTTACATTCTACATTCTACATTCTACATTTTACATTCTACGTGCTACATTCTACATTCTATATTCCACATTCTACATACTACATTCTACATTCTACATTCTAAATTCTACATTCTACATTCTAAATTCTACATACTACATTTTACATTCTACATTCTACATTCTACATTCTACATTCTACTTTCTACATTCTACTTTCTATATTCTACATTTGGCCATTCCGCATTCTCTATTCTATATTCTACATTTTACATTCTGCATTCTACATTCTACAACATACCAAATCTGTTTTTTTTATCTGAAAAATAAAAAAGTTATATGGGTAAGAGAGAGTACTTTTGAGAAACACCCGGTAAATCTGAGAGTAAGCTATTCTATTATTTATCTGAGCTCTCTCAAAATAAAAAAGTCAACAATTCTACTCGTTGTTTATTACACTGACCTAAGTGATTGTTTTACATATCTTCCGTGATTTATACGAGCCTATTCGGACCCAATCATTCCACGATACATTTTAGCACTTTAGCACGTCTCTTATTAATTTGTTTGCAAATAGCTCCACCTAAATGAAGCTAATAAATAGCGCCATTAGCGATACCGCGTTTACCTTTACGAACATAAATTTACGTGAGCTTTTTGACGTTAACACGGCAAATTCAAAACTATTCCCCGTATCTCGCACAACTATCAGGAATTAGAATGCGCGCGGCAGAATCTAGCCATGGCTGATTTATATTTTGCCTGCTCAAAATAATTCATGTACTTTCTAAAATAAATTATTAGAAATTAATAAATATTATATATTTACCGTTTCGACGAGACTATTTGTAACCCTTTCCGTTAAGATATCAATTATTTAGAGGCAAGAAGCGTTTACTTTTAAAACGGTTGTTTTATAAATCACATTTTTCTCTGAACTCAGAATATTTGAACGTATAATATTCTAAATAGGTGCGCAGCAGTGTTATCATCATTTCTATAAACAATCTATTACAGTAAATCATGGTTCGGTATAATTTACAATTATTTTCTAATAACGGAGATAAGCATGAAAAGAAGAGATATATTTCACTGACCTGCATTGAAACTTATAACTAAATACGTTATTGTATGTTTTTCGTATGGTATGATTATATCCCCTAAGATCCCTGTCACACTATAATTTTTCAAAGACAGAAAGACAGTTAAAACTGTATAGTGGGTTTACTAACACAAAAGTAAAGACATTGTTTTAATGCAAAAATTATGAAAAAATGTGAGTGTCTTCTTTAAAAGCGACTATGTCCAAAAATAAAGCTATTGAGATGAACTAAAAAAGCAAACTATCGAGAAAGGACGTACTTAGATGATAATGTGATTTTTAAATTTCCTGCTCTCTGAACATATTCCAAAGGGTGTTAAACCATATCTGCTAGAGTACCTGCCCAACAGAAATCAATAATATTATTTTTCAAAGATAGATATTACCGAGGATATTACATAAATCATAAACACTATTTTATAGGTTTGCCGAATAGGATCAAAAGCTAAGGAATGTAAAAAATGTCTATACCTATGTGGCGGATTCATCTTTCCAAAAAAATCCTGTATAGGTATTTCGCCACTGCACTGCAAGAAAATGCTGCTTGTCAGAAGTTATGTTTACGGTAATACAAATTTGCCTAACAAAGCAAAAAAAATGCTTAATGTTTCGGAAAGTTATCTCTTTCCGTCGTCGGAAGCAAAAAAATACAAAGAATAAAGAACAAACTATTTAAAATATTTAAATTCAACTATTCGAGAACACTTTACTTTTTTTAAAACAGATACGTCTACAAGAAACCGTTGACGTTCTGTTAAAATGACATTTTTAACTTCAAAAAATTAACATTACTACCTGATAACAATTACTTAATAAGGTAAAACCAACCAAAAAGCCCCAAACTTTCTGTATGATTATTTTTAAATTTTATGTATGTTATGTTTATTTATCTTGTTGTATCTATTGTTCTTTAAAATCAAGCATGAGCAATACATTTATTTTTATTAGATTGAATTAAAAAAGCCTATTTTATTTTTCTTTTAGAGGCTATCGCTTCTTTCATTATAATTTTGGCGTTATTAAAATTTATTCTGTGCCCTGTGTCCCAGGAATGCTGACAAATCTTAAATTTGTGAAAATCTCCCTTTCTTAAATAATCTTTATATTCTTTAATTCTAACATTTAAGGGTCTAGATGTTTCACCACTGTAAAATTTTACGCAAAGGATTTTATTTTTTTTATTTTTTAAGGAATGGTTTTAATGTAAAAAATACGAAAAAAATGTTAGTGCCCTCTTATAATAATAGCTCACGTATATAGCGTTTAACGCCTTGGGAGTAGCAAGGTACAGCTTGCTATACTAGAGCCGTTCGGTATACAAGGAAGGTAATGTGGCTAGCACTACGCTTCAACCGCCTATTATTACCTCAGGATTGTGAATCCCAAGTACTCATTTAAGGCTGAGTCGACCTAGGTACAACAAACTATTTTTATTTTAATAAAAATAGTCAGCTGATGAAATGCCGGGTGTGGGAATCGAACCCACACCTTGAGATTGGTAGACGAGAGCCTGTACCTCTACGCCACCGGGCACCTAGTAAACGTAGTAAACTAAAGTAAAAGTAGTGTCCTCTCCAGAAGCAAATATCTCCAAAAAAAATAAAGTTTGGGATGAACAAAGTAAAAACAAAATACCGAGAAATAATACACCTAGATTATAAAATGTATTACTACTATTTTTGAGTTCCTTGCTTTGTTAACATACTTCATATGGTGTTTCAAACTGACACCAAAATATCAACATTTAGTTTTCCCTCGTATAATTGACACATGGCAACTTTCATTTTTAATTCAGAAAGAAATATAAAAAATTACTTAAAAATCATCAAAATCGGCCCACTAGAACACAATATAATATATAAAACTTTAAAATACATACAAATTTTAAGGTGTCTTTCGTGCTGGTGCGAGTGTATGTAAATGTTTCGGCCTAAGTTTTTTCGTTAACGATTCCTCAGTAACAGCCGACGTCCTCTACTATTGGGCCACTCTGTACAGTCATTATCTTAAGAATCGTAAACTTTCAAGTCATCGTCGTCCAATAATAATAACTCGATCGATGCAAATGCACCGGCGAAACCTTTTTGTCATTGTTTGTTGCTCGTTTAATCCGTATTACATCCGCCTCGGATGTTTTTCAAAAAGAAAAACTACACGGCCATAAAACAGGAAAAAATATCGCTAATACGATTCAATCGCTTACCACGGAGGCGTAGAACAAATTGATTAACGATTCTTTAAGTTGGTATTATGAGGCATTAAAGTGTATGCACGTTTAACCAAGTGTTTAGCTTGTACAGTGCATGTAGACAGAACCGGATTTTCAGACTGAGAATATCGTTCAGGATATTGTTAGTAATAAAATCTTTATTTCAAATTGATAAAAAAGCACTCACCAGTACGAAAAGCGGACACCTTAAAATTTTCATTTACTTTAAAGTTTTATACTAAGGGCTGGCAAAGGTTAGTCTTGGGTCGAGATGTCCGTATGTAAGAAGAGTACAATGCGTTTATAATGTACTGAACAAAGAGAGGACAGTAAACACGTTGCCAAACGTACGAAATAAACCGAGAAACTGTGCACATCGCTCAGAGACGTGTAAGGGGATATAGCAGATTTGTCGCAGTTGACCGGTCGACCCAATCAATACATCTGTCAGTACTTAAAGTTCTAGAGAAAAGGTGTACGTCATGCGTTCAGCTTCACGATTTAATTACGTCTTGTGATACTTAATTTTTTATTTATTAACGAGTCGTTGTAATTTTCCCTATAGCTTGAATTTAGTGGTTTAAGCTGTGTATAGCTTGAATTTTAAGTGTAAGCTAGAAACACTTGCATTTTTGGTAAAAATAAGTGGAATTGAGTGGGTGTTCGATAGTGGTCGCGCTATTAGAACTTTGAATTCAAAAATCGATATCTCGAAATCTATTAGAAATAATAGATTGTAGTTTTTTCAAGAACTTTGTTAATATTTCTGCTGTATTTTCTTTGTAGACAGTCATACCTACATCGAAAATATTAGCCATCAATTACACTACCGAAGAAAAAGTATTGATGATTAAATGGTATTATCAAGGAAATAGTTATCAAAAGGTGTCGGACATGTTTGATGCTCTGTATCCGAATAGACCGATACCTGGAAAATCTACAATCTCAAGGAATATCCAGAGATTTGAGACCAAAGGTACCCTAATAAATAACTGCAGATGTGAAGCAAGGCAAGAACAAAGAGAAGATGCAAGAAATGATACCGACTTGGAAGTTTTATTGTGCGTGGAACAGAACGATGGAAAGATCTGCACATGGAAACTTGAGGATAAAATAGGAATAGATCACACTACAGCGTTTCGAATTTTGAAACGACATAAATGATGGTATTCCTTCAAATATGAAAAGCACCAAGAGCTACGAGATGAGGACGAAATACGGCGGCAGGCGTTTTGTTTTGATATGATGGAAAGAGCAAACATGGATAGAGAATTTTTAAAAAAACATATGTTTCACTGACGAATGCACGTTTACCTTAAATAATGTATTATATATTCGGAAACAATATTATCGGGCCATTATTTCTTACGTGAAATTTAAATGCAGAATATTATTCGGAACTACTCGAAAATCATATTTTACCTGCTTTACATGATGCCGCTAGGGAAAATCAGGAAGTTTGGTACCAAATGGATGGCTGCCCAGCACATAGTAACCTGGCTGTTTAGGAATATTTAGACAATAGTTTCAACGGAAACGTTATTGGCCTAAATCATACAGTAAATTGGCCAGCAAGGTCTCCTGATATTTCGCCAAATGATTTCTTTCTCTAGGGCCATTTAAAAAACAGGATATACAAGGATGAAAAAATACCCAAATCTAGACGAGTTAAAAAATGCTATTTCTGCCGAATGCAATAGAATTTCAGTTTACCAACTAGCCAATGTAAGAAGAGAATTTTATTATCGCCTGGGTTATTGTCTAGCAGTCGACGGAGGAATATTTGAACATCTTCTTAAATCCTAAAGTTCTAACAATTTAATAGTACCTAAATTAATAAGTTATTGAATATTGTAATAATACCATAATTAACCTTGTAATTGATTACTTTATTTTACTTTAATTCATATTAATTTGTATTTATAAATACATCTTTAAGATTTCCGATGTAGGAATGAGTTTTCAATAACAATAAAGCACTAAATAGGTAAATTTCTGAAACGACAACTTCATTTGACAGTTATCTTTTACCTTGACTGGTGCTCATAAGTAAATACAGGGCCATAAGAAAGGAGAAATATTTAAAAAGAAATCGGCGATAACTCGTAAACGAGCTAATCAAAAATATCTAAAGTTATTCTTTTGAATGTGGGTTTTAGTGCTCTTCAATAAACGTAAATAGAATTATTCTCTAAAATAATTAGGGAAGCCAATAATTGACCCCATTAAAATTTTCATGGGATTTCCTATGTCCCGTCCGACGATGCAACACCCGGTATATTGTGTTCTAGATTACGGATTTTGATAATTTTTTAAATAATTTGTAGCTAAATTATTTCACTTTTTAGTAAACGTTTCTAAATTAAAAATTGAAGTTGACATCTCTCAGTTATACGAGGGAAAACAAAATGTGGATATTTTGGTGAAAGCTTAAAACACCTTGTGGAGTACGTTAACAAAGCAGGAAATTTAAAAATAATTTTATTACCTAGATGTATCTTTACTCGATAGTTTGTTTTTTGATTCATCTCAATTAGCTTTATTTTTTTTTAAATCTTCGCTTTTGAAGAATACACTAACATTTTTTCTTATTTTTTACATTAAAACCATGACTACGGTTTTGGCCCTAGTCAACAGATCTATAAAATAGTGTTTATGATTTATGTAATGTTACTGTCGTCGAAAAATCATATTATTATTGTCTGTTCGGCAGTTATTCTAGCTCATATGGTTTTAAGTCCAAAGGTTGATCTTTACCATGATCAATTAAAGCAGCAATAGCCGATATTTCAGAACTTAAAAATCATCTCTACTAGAGTAAACGTCAATAAACAATAACAATCACCAAAAACAACCTTTTACCAAAATATCAACATTTTGTTTTCCCTCGTATAATTGACAGATAGAAACTTCAATAATTAATTTAGAAAGAAATACTAAAGAGTCAAATAATTTAGCTACATATTACTTAAAAAATCATCAAAATCGGCCCACTAGAACAAAATATCAGTAATAAAAAAAATCACTTACTGATCTGGACAAAACTGATAATTAAATACTAAATTTTGCCCGAGAGTACTCCGCCCCCTAGCCATTGACATTCTATTCAACATGTCATTTCATATAAATATATTCTATGTAATTCAACTATTATTGGGATTTATTGATTAATCACCTTCGACAACTAGTTACAGTCATCTGAAATAACATAGGCTTGATATCGGAGATGGAGAACTAGCCTCAGCAAAGCCGTAACAGATACTGGCTTTTGTCAAAACCCTGAGATTGTACAATGAGTTATAACTCATTCTAACTCTAGAAAGTGGGACACAATAGATCTGTAAGGTCGAGGTGATTAACTTAAATTTCGGTTCTCATAAATAAATAAATAAATAAATAAATAAATGCCTTTATTGTCAAAAAATTTTTCAATTTGTAGACAAAGGTCAACTAACAAACAAAGTAGAAAAAAAATAAGGTACACAAACAAACAAACAAATGATAATACAAAACATTATATAAATAATATAACATAGGTAGTATAAACATAGGTTCTGTAGGATTGCTTTCTAGGATAGTATAAACATTTTCCGGTATCCCGGACAATATATGTCGGTTTTGGATATAAGAAGTGCTAAAAGAAAAGGCTATATCTGTGGCTATATATGAGATTTGCGGATGTGTGTATACAGGGTCCGGCAATAATGCGTCGGGCACCTGTAGCTCCTAGAATAAAATACTTTTTTTTAAAAATTTTTTGGGATTTCGGAATTTTGTTTAAGTGTAAACCTAAAGTATGTACTAGGATGTATTTCAGGAAAATATTTTAACCTCTATAGGGTGGCCCAAAAAGGTGTGAGTGTATCGGGATATTTTTTTTTAAATTGTTTACATTATTGCATTTTTGGCTTCCTTTCTGATCACTTTACATAATTCTAAGATATTTTAAAATATGTTTTTATAATAATAAAAAAATTTTCTAAATTTTATAAAAATACAGGAACTGTGCTGAAATCAAAACTATATTAGGCATTTACTTTAGATGGTCTCTACTTAATTTTTTAAATGGAACACCATGTATATTATTTTTTTAGTAGATGGAGAATTAAAAAATGAACATTTTTTTGTATTTAGAGTATATCGAAATTTTTAACGGTTTCGCAGATATTTGCGGTTTTATATTTCATATAGCAATTTCCACAGTAAACTTTAATCAAAGCCACCCAATGATTTTTCTCTCGTATATTACCGTTGAAAACGCCATATGAAATAATACTGCGGGTATCTGTGAAACCATTAAAAAATTTTAAATATTCTCCATACAAATAATGTTCATTTTCTAATTCTCCATCTGTTAAAAAAATAATAATATACTATTTAAAAAAAAACGAAGAAAAATTATTTTATATTTTAGAAAGTTTGGCGTAGAATTTTCAACACCCTGTATTCTTATCGCAAACTTATAGCAAAGTAAGTAGAGACCATCTAAAGTAAATGCCTAATATAGTTTTGATTTCAGGACAGTTCTTGTATTTTTAATAATTTTTTTAAAAAAGGATGAAATTTTTTTTTATTTATTTATTATTATCTCTAAAAGTATCAAAACATATTAAAAAATATTTTAGGATTACGTAAAGTGATCTGAAAGTAAGCCAAAAATGCAATAATATACAGGGCGTTCCATTTAAAAAATATCATCCCGATCCACTCACACTTTTTTGAGCCACCCTGTGGAGGTTAAAATATTTTCCTGAAATACATCTTAGTACATACTTTAGATTTGCATTTAAACAAAATTTACAATTTTTTTATTCTAGGAGCCATTGATGCCCGACGCACAATTGCCGGACCCTGTATATGAAATACAGATGTTTCCGAAAAAAATAATGGAAAAAAATAAAACATCTGTTTTTAACTCTTGTAATGAATAAATAAATAAATAATGTAGATATAGGTATTTTACACTGTATAAAAATACTTGCAATTACAGTAAGTAAGTAAATATTAATTTTATGTGAAAACTTACTTTTTAAATTATTATTTAAAATGCTATTATCATGTAAATTCAAGGCCTTTTTAAAGTTATGATGGTATTTCAATAATTTTATATCTATACCTTTCCATAATATTATACCTAGCATGGTTATCCATGGCATATGGTGTGAAATTATATTTTGTACGCGATGACAGAAAATCATTAGACAAGTAATTGAGCAGGTATGTTTCTGCAAACTTCAGTCTAACACTATTTATATATTATTCAACATGAATAAACATATGTACCGGGTGTTACCACTAGGAATAGCTTCCGGCTGTATCTCGAAACTGTTAGCCGGCAGAGTCTGCGGAAAAAATATTTATGGCTGAAGAGCCCATGATAGATTGCTGTAAATTTATTTCAGATTTGTAGAATGACCGTCAGAGCTTCCTCTAGAAGATGCGAGACCTTGTTGATTGGGAAGCTCTTAGACAAGTGCTATGGGGAATAATTTTTTTTGACTTAACTGCTCAGACCACAGAGGAGACAAAAACCTACCAAAAACCTAAATCTACCACTGCCGACCTACACTGAAAAAATTAATTTGTGAATTTAATAACAATATTGATGGTTATTTATTGCCACAGATTATTGTATTAAATTTACCATTCGTTCTTTAGTTTTACAACTCGTTTGTAAAATCGCTGTATGACTAATTTGAGGCATGTATGTAAATATGTTATAATATATATTTATATTCACCAATATTCTTCGTGAATTTATGTAACAAATGTGCATCTCATAGTAAATTTACTTATTTATTGTAAATTTATCGTTTAAATCGCCAACTTCTTGTACTATTAGTATAGAGTAACAACAAATTAAAACATTTTATAATAGTGAATTTACAATTACTTTTGTAAATTCACAAAGCGTTAGTAAATATTAATAAAACACATGTTTATGATTTATAATCTACATATATAAAATGCTAATGTTTATCTGTGTCATCTCTACTGAAGTAACGACTTGCTCTAGAAAGTAGCTTTTTTTACTAAAAGATAGCTAATTGGCTCTTCTAAAAACTGTCGTCGCCAGATTTTTGTTTTCATTTAATTAAAAAAAAGTATTTTTTTCCTGATGTCGTGGCGGATGCGCCAGGCTTCAACTAGTATTAATTTATTATAAAGGTTAATAAAAAGTCGCAAAAAAGAACTTATGTATGTAAGATACTCATTGCCATCTCTTCTTGTCTAGAAGGACCTTACTGGAATTCTGAACCTAACCAAAATAGGAACAAAATTGGCATTAGATACAAAAAAAACATGCAAGAAGAAAGTATCTAATCGAAACAGTCAACTTACCAACTTAGAGACTATGGATGTATAGACTCTCTCTACTACTTCAGTCCTCTGTTAAATTTGTCCTCCGAAACAGAGTCAGAAAGAATAAATAATACTTGAGATTTGTTGATATAGAGAGATCATGGAACGATTATGTTTACACAAAAAAAATTGTGAATATGTCTAGACACAAAAAAATTTTACTACTAAGATTTTATTTCCGATTTAAATTTAATTTTTAAACTCACAAAACTCATTGTGAAAATGAAAATAATATCGTTTTATAATAATCATTTAATATTAATAAACTGTTTGCAAAATAACATTTTTTGTGAAACTATGTAAAAATATCTCATTTTTTCATGTTTCTTATTAAAAATACTATAATGTATCAAGATATTTTTTTTGTAAAATTATTTATATTTTTTTCAGTGAGTACACGCTCTGGAGAAGTGGACCGACTAATCATTGATGTGAACCTGGAGGGAAATTCCCTATCATCACTGAGAACATTAACAGTGCAAGACACAGGAGCTTCTCCTCTAGTAAGGATCGGGAGTTTACGTCAAAACCCAACAGGCTACACAAGCTACCATTTCCTTTACCCAACCTGGTGCAACCAGGTAGGCCAGACAAGCCGCTGAGAAGAGATCTCAGCGGAACAGGAGTAATGAAGACCCTGAATGCTCCACGAAGGATTTACTCCAGAGGAAGCAAAAGCGAAAACATTCCTCCAAAAAGGGGAGAGTAAAGGAACTTAGAAATAGCCCGGCGCATCTCCACCAAAGGACAAGAAAGAGAGCTAAAACCTCTCACCTCTGTTCCGGCAATGAGAGAAAACACCAGGATGGAAAACCATCCAACACCGTGAGGCAAGCAGGGACGTATCACCAGCTTTGCCAGAACTCCAATGAAAAGACATCGAGTTGGCGAGTCATCAACTCGATTCAGGAGGGCCATTGTCAAGTCCTCGCAATAGGAATTGACCTCAAATCCAAGGAGGCAATAGAGAAAGAGAGATATATCCTCTATTATATATTCGGGACAATACCGATATCAGGTCCAAGGAGAGACCAAGTTAAAGAGGTGGAGAAAATGGGGACATAATCCTCTAGCCTCCACGTCACGGGTACTTCAGTTCTTGCCATCCAAGGTGTATATTGGTAACATTTAATTAAATGAAAAAACCTGAAGACATTTTTATTTTGATATTCGTTACGTACGATATATTTTCATATCGTAACTGTAAAATGTCGTATATTTAACCGTAAATTTCATCTTTAAATATTACCTTGTGCGGGAATTTTCATTATTAGTATTTCTAGCCACTAGATGTATCGTCTGAATTTGAAACTAAGCTCGGAAGGACATGCTTTATGGCATCCTGCTTATGGTATCCGCAGTTATTTTCGCTATCTATATCGTGGATGGGTATTAGTATATATAAATAATATTAAACGGAATCTTTTACTCAACTAGTTGGGGTTTCAAGATAAAAATTTGTATTGGCAATAATACATTTATGTAGGTACATAAAAGTTATTATCCACTCTCTCTGAAGAAGAACCATTAATTAGTAAATAAAAATCTGTAGTGTGGCAAACTGCTGTGCGAGCCGTACTGAATTCCCATCCCCAGCCAGTACTGTCGCTTTATTTATTTAAAAAATAATATTTATTTATCTAAATAGGATCCTCGAGCAGCGAGGATCACCTCAAGGAAGGCCAGTATATTTGCCTAGTCATCATCATTATAATCATCATTTTCAGCTTAAATAAGCTTGTTAAATAACCATTTCAAATTAAGGTATATAGATACTGTCTTTTTAATTGGGCCCAGTGACGGAGTTTTATGCAGTCAAGCATGGTGGTTGTCATACCCAAGTAGCATTTGGACGTTATCTAACGTCGGGTATACGTCGCGTTCAATAAACTCGACGTCGGGTACCAACGTCGGTTCGACCGCCTGACGACCCTTATTTGCACCTAAATGGGGAATACAGATTCGGGTCGCCTCGACGTCGGTATCTGACCTAATAGGGAATGTAATTCTACCAATTACTAACGTCATATTACGTTGATTACGTGATTTTAGTCACTTCGTCGCTAAGCACTTACGTTACGTTTGGTTTCATATTCGCTACCAAGAATACATAAAAACCTAACCAAACTACCTAATTACAAATGGATTCATAATCACTCCTCGAATATAACTATAAGTGCCTATCTAATTTCATATTATAATAATTCTGAATCATTAATCCAGACATCAGTTTTGTCAACGGAAGTCACTTTTTTGATATATCTGATTAAAATACTCCGGAAAACAACGAGTGCCTTCAAAATTAGGTAGATTTATGAAATAAAAATATCTATAAAAAAGTTACTCGCAAAATATTTTTTTTAACTTTCTAGCTGGTTTAATCATAAAACTGTACTGTGGTTCCCCCCAAACTCAACCTTATCAATATTATTCTACTAGAAATCAAAATGTGAATATAAATTTTAAAAACAAAAAACGATTTTAAAATGGCTGACAATCGGATACGTGTTAATTACAATACGTTATTTCTGTGTCCGAGAGACTTAATATGAACTACCAATATACCAATTCCGACCGGGTCACCAACATTAGTCGTCTCACACGACCGAAGTCATCAAACCGTAAGCCACGTAACCTCACTTTGCGTATCAGTGATTTGTGGATTTGTGCAACTATATATTAGTTTCTGTTTTCTCCCTAAAAAAATGGGCAGCCACTTTTTTAAGCCTAACCTCACATGTGGGAGGAGAATGGGGTCTGATGGTTTCCTAAGCTAAAAAATGAAATTAAGATGCACCAGTGTAATGCAGCATCTCTTCCGGATAAAAATCATTTATGAGTGGAGGCAAGACATCACTACTACTATTATTATTTTGCAAAAGCCTCGACCTCTTTCTGTAAAATGTAGATGAATGTCTAAAGGCCTTTTAGTGTTTTTAGGCATAAGTTTGTTTACAAAAACTTTTATTAGGTTATGTTCATGATGTTCATTAGGTCACAAATGCTACTTAATGGGTTGTATTTACGAACGTAAATAGAGATACGTAAATGGGTTATAAATATGAACATAAAATACAACAAAATATAATTGGACGTTACTTTAGGGATTATCAGTGAGACGTATCCTATTCGGACAACAGGTAGACGTCGGGCTAGTTCAAGTATATGTACGTCGTGCAAAAGCCAACGTGGGAACGACGTTGGGAAATTAATAAAATGGTACGTTGTTATTTTGTACGTCGACAGATCGTTGGATTTACCGACTCGGATCCAACGACGTCGCTTTTAATAGGAAAGCGACGTCACAGGTCGTATCACCAGCACCCGACCTAAATTTGCACAAGTCTGACGTCGCTTCAGGTCAGATTTAGTTCGAAGTCAGATAGATGCTACTTGGGTATAGTGCAAATATCCATACGCTGATTTTTTAAAGATATCTTCCTGAAATTTAAGCTTCCTTTAATGGAAGTCCTTGTGAACGACCCAGGCACCTGGTTTGCATTTCTTGTATTTCATCAAAACAGTAATTTTTTAAACCAGCTGAATTTACCGTATAGGAACTTATCATAAATTTAATGATTGATGTGCCAATAATCCATAAATAAAATGGCGTAATCCACCTACAGACAAGAAATTAAAACAATTACAGTTTTTTCTTTTTATTATTTTTTTAATTGCTTTACAATTAAAAAATCTCCTTTTTATTGTTTATTTAAAACATCAATGTAGGTCGTTTTATTATCCTGCCTGACATAAAAGTAAATTTTTTTTATTAATTTATATTAATGACTCACGAGATCTGAAAATGTATCGTCTATTAACTTCTGCATATCCGCGAATAGAAAAATCAAAGAGAAATATGTAAATATAGAGACACCTTAACTTATTTTTAACGGCAAAAGCCGATTTATATCCAAACTCCAGTTCCCGATAGATCACGGAAGCTAAGCATAGGATATATCGTGAGTAAGAGTTGGATTTAGTCACTGGCCAAGTCGGTAGGCTATTCACAATGATATGGCCGAGGACCTCTGTTTGGATTCCACGTATAAAAAGTTGACGCCGTCCATATTAGCATTAGCAGCAAGAAGGAGACGTTAACTTAATAGTATATTGTTTTATTAGGAGTAAAAATGATACTTTTCGTGACGAGGCTGTACGTTTGACATTACAGGGCAGGAACAAATAGTTATTTGTGTAGCTAGTGCAAAAAGTACATACTCGCTGCCAGGGGTGGATGGGGAAGTTAAAACCGGCCCGGGAAGAACAGGCAACCGGCCCAAATCCACCAAAACAAAATGACCATAACGAAGAAGCATATTTTATTTATTAATATTATAAGTAAGGGTGTTATTCGCTCGTGCGAAAAAGCTCTTTTGCCTCTGGTTTTTAAAAAAAAATTAAATTGTCTTGATCAAAATTTTCGTAAAGACCAATATTGGGTCGGACATCTGAATTTTTAGTACAAAATGGCTCAGTTTTACAGGGTTCTACCGCTTTATTTCCATTATCGATAACGGTAATTGGATCTTGAATAGGCTACGATTTTGAGTCACGATTTTGAGAAACTTTAATACTTCCTGATTCATTCAGTTCACCTGACCCAATCCTCTGTGAAATACATTACTTTTAGATTTTCGGGTATATACTTTCTTACACATTGTAGAAAGAAATTATCTCTTTTCTGCTACAGCAGCCTCCCCGTGTACACGTGTTCTTAATCAGTTAAGTTATTTCAACCGCGGTTCATTCAGACGAACCGCGGTTGCCATTAAAACTGCAGCATTTTTTAGGTTATATTATATAGTTCTTATCACGAAACTGTTCCTCTATACTTTTCTACATTTGGCATCTTGTATGATAATGCCATGACTCAAACGAAAAATGCTATGTTACAGTCTATAATAAGAATATTTGTATTTTCGAGACATATTAATATTTTATTATCTAATCTAATTTAAACCTTACTTAACTCTTCTCTGCTGTCTCAGTAATTTTTAGCAAATTCATTTTAGCCAAACCAAACAACAATTTAGACTTGGCTTTTAGTTCTCAGACTTGGTTTTTAGTCCGTCCCCAATTCAAGCCAAGCATAGATTTGTATTCTCCGTTCGCGTCAAATTCGTCTACCTTTTTACAAAGGGGATCTCGAAAGATATTGCACCGAGTTCCCCAGTTGTCAATCTACGCTCCGTATTCTTAGTATATATATTTAGATCGAGACTATTTAAATTTACCTAATGCTAATAATTCTTTTTTTTTGGTGCCATTCAGTCATATTTATTAGTTATTAATAAAAGAATAGTCGGTAAAACCGTACAGGGTGAGTCTTAAATAAGTGCAAATATTTTCAGGGGTGGTATATTTCGACCGCAGGAATACGTCTATGAGTTTTTTTTGCAAAAAAAGATGTTAAAAATCGAGCATTTTCTTTTAAATTTTCTTATATATTTTAGAAAACTTTTTAGAACTTCCTGTTCACCGCAAATTTTCCCGCGGTATAGTTTCTTAATCTCTGATATTACGGCACCAAAAGAGATGCAAATATCGAGAAGTGGCTCAAATTTTTTTAAAAATAAATCTATTTTTTTAAATTTCCAAACTTTAATAATTAGATCGGACTTATTTGAAACTCGATATATTATGTTTATTTTATTGAGATCTACGAGCGCTGAAAATATTTGCACTTATAGAATCGCCTTGTACATTTTCAAACCGAACAAACAACAGATGATTATTAAAATTATAAGTGTCCGAGAGAAAGACATTTTACAATAGTTATTTTACAAATTGGTGTTTACGTTAAAAAGCAATTGACGATTATATACAGGGTCCGGCAATAGTGCGTCGGGCATCTGTAGCTCCTAGAATACAAAAACTTGAGAATTTTGTTTAACGTTTGTGACGTTTGAAAAAAAACATGTTTAAAAATATTTATTATGAAAAAATATGTAAATAGCGAATTTCTCTATCTTTTGAGCCACATCATCATAACAAAGACTATATAACATTTATGTATTATGTATTCACCTGCTTAAGGTGACATTCCCGGTAAACGGGCTTTAGTGAAAATAAATATCACCACTCGGCTACCGAGTTAAGTGTAGTTGGTAGTACTGGAACCTGTTGTCGATTTACGACGAGCGTTGACAATTTCCGCCTGCACCGCACCATATTTGTCGACTTTAATGACAAAAAGAGCCGCCAATAATACAGGTTATGCACGCTAAACGCGCCAATCGCTCACAATTCTGCCTGTTCGATATTAATTCACCAATATGGACCCTAAAAGGCATATCGAATCTGGGTCGAATTTGATAAATGCGGCAAAGAATGTTCACGTAAATTTAGAATAAATTTATTGTCGTTTTTTAGTGAAATATTTCTTAAATAAGGCAGAGAGTTTTATTCTGAAAAATGAACTTAAGAGTCCATTTCACTAGCCCGAAAAAGTAGCAAAATAAGCTTTAGGCATTTAACGTTTTATGTAAAACTGGCTATGTATTTTTACACAAATGAAAAAGGAAATTAAAGATAAAGAATTATACTATATTCTATTGTAGCACATTCTTAGACAACTTCTTTATTGTTAAGATTTTAATAGTCAAAGATCAACAAAATATTCCTTATGTTTGGACTAAATTTTCTCGAAAATAAAGACATCATTTAAAATTCCGTTACTATACGGAAATAGATTGAAGTTTTGCGATTACAGTAATATATAATTTATATGGTTTTGACACACAGACTAGTACGCGCCAAAATACAAATCTATACCGATATAGAAAGGAGAAAATTAATTACCAGATCAATGTTTCCTACAGGGGAAGCTCTGTAACTAAATCAGGAAACATATCAAAAAGAGCTTGAAAAGAGACTAAAGCCACAGACACTCAGGGATCAAGATCCCAACGACATTCTCAATAATCTAAAGCAGGGCATAACTACAGCAACAAAGAAAATATGTAGTAAAATAAAACACCGATCGGAAACTAAATTAAAACCCGAAACGACAACACTAATAAAGGAAAGACTGACAGAGATGCCCCAGAATATAACACCTTAAATAAAATAACAAAAAGAGAAATAAGTAAAGATCTAAAGGAGTATAAAAGAAACCAAATTTTAGAAACCATCGAAAATAATAGAAGCTTGAAAGTGTTAAGACGTAAGCAAATGCGCGGAAAACAAAAAATAATAAAGATAAGAAACACACATGGCATTATAACAACAGACAAACATGAAATTAGAAATGAAATACAGAAATTCTACGAGCTCCTTCGATGATCAACGCCGGCTAAACTATCGACTTACATGTTGACAAGTTGATTAGGCAGGTTATTGAACTCGTGTGGCATCGAGCATGTCGTTTTTTCAAAGATGGGTCCCATATAAACGCGGCCAGAAGTATTTTCAATACTAAAATGGGAAGAGCCCAGGAGAAGATTGTATTACACCTGAAATGCTGAAGATGGGCGGAAAACCATTAGTGGATGCCATGGAAGTATTGTTAAATAAATGACTGATGGAGGGTAAAATACCTGACGCATGGAAAAACGCGGAACTTGTGTTATTATATAAAAAAGGAGATTATACAAATATAGAGAACTATAGCCTTAAAACCAACAAGTACTAGTAGTAGTAATAAGACCAATAAGCCTTCTCTCACACCTATACAAACTCTTCACTAGGATTATCAACAACCGCCTGACTACGAAACTGGATTCCTATTAGCCAATAGAACAGGCAGGCTTTCGAAAAGGTTTTAGTACCAACGATCATCTACAAACAATTAAAACAGTCATTGAAAAAACAACTGAGTACAATATACCGCTACATTTGGCCTTTGTAGACTACCAAAAAGCCTTTGATAGCATCAAAACCTGGTCATTTCTAGCTGCAATGGAGGACGCGAGAATCGATTACAGATATCATTCCATTATTAAAAATATCTATGATAGTGCAACCTTTCAAGTTAAATTAGATGATGACCTCAAAACAGAAAAAAATACCACTCGGCAAGGGCGTGAGACAAGGACATACCATCTCTCCCAAGTTATTTACACTGGCACTGGAAAATGTCTTCAAGAAATTAGAATGGGAAAATAGAGGTCTAAACATCGACGGGGTACACCTTAGCCATCTTAGGTTCGCAGACGATATTGTCTTGCTGAGCACCGATATTTAAGAACTGAACACCATGCTAAAGGAGCTAAATGATCAATCCGAGAAAATTGGCCTTAAAATGAACTTGAAGAAGACCAAGATAATGAGCAACAATAGCCATACCGTAGACAACGTTGACAACGTTGTAGACTACCGTAGACAACGTTGTTATTGAAAACGTAGACCATTATATATATTTAGGTCATAACATCAAGCTGGGTAAAGAGAACCAAAATACGGAGATCAAACGCAGGATCCATTTGGCATCGGTAGCATTTGGAAATATGAGTGATATACATTGACGTTACTTCAGAAATTATCTGGAAAAAATCGAAATAAAAATGAAATTTCCTCATTCTGTATCTCCGAAACCAAGCATTTTAGGACATACATTTATACAAACTTTTTTACTTTTTTTGTCAGCAAAATATGCTGCCGAAGTTTCCGTAATACAGTTCGGACCAACCTGTATATTAAAATTGGACTTTAAATAATGACAACGTGTAAAATATAAAACCAACAAAACTATTTAATTTAAATGGTATTAAAATAGTGTTTCCGTCTGATCAAACAAGAAAGTAAAACTAGAAATAAAACCAATCAAACCCTGGAGCAACCTAATTTAATTTAAAACACCGTCAAATATGCAAATTGAATCACGAACTTATTTTACTTTTAATACCTATTAAATACATAGTATTTCTATTCTTTTATTACTAATATTAAGTTGAGTTATCCATAATGTTGTTTCCTGCATTATATCAACCAATATAACTAGCTTCTACATCCCACTAGTCAACTGGCATACCCTACAATGTTGCCGTTTGCGGTTGCTTTATTTTATGAACGGTTTACAAGACATAAATATAGGGTGTTTCAAAAAACATGTGCCATCTCTCGTGGGGAGATTCCTCACGTAAAAATAAGATTTGTTTTCCATAACAACATAGGTCCCATTCTGCTTTGTTTCGTTGTTAAAGGTATTAAAGTCTTAATAATCTTTCGATTTATTATAATTTTTTTCTAAGTACTTTTAGTGATTAGAATTAAATTTTGAGGGTAAAAGTTACTATAAGTGCTACATATTTTAGTGCTAAAAAGTGTCGATAAATTCAAAAGATTGTAATATATTCCATGGACAATTCAAAAATTGTCCATGTATATTCTTTTTGTAATTTTAAAGACTTAAATTTTTTTGAATTGTACTATTTGTATTGTGTATTTTTGTTGTTTGTTTGTTTGTTGTTTGTTCATCAGGGACATGCATATGGGTTATCACTGGAATATGTTTCAAAAAAAAACATGTGCGCCACTGACTTTTTTCTTTCGATATCAAAATTGTGTAGGCCGTTTATTGCCAATTAAAAGTTATCTCTAGATATTTTGTCGAATTCGGCCTCCTTGATGAGACAAACGCAATTTTATAAAATTAAAATAAAAATAAAATTAATGAATTATATATTTAACCTAATTTATTATTAAATATTACTAATATTAGTTATTAATACTATTAGCACAGAATATCTAGCTACACAACAGAAAAATACTCGAAATGAAAGAGCTAAAATTGCACAAATAGAATACTAGATGGCGTGACAATATCATAATCAGAATATAATTAGAAATTTTGAACTTTCGGTTTTGGATCGACGGCTCGTCGACGGCCTTATAGCTCGGCTAAATATGCACAGTTGCCAGATTCAAAAAGACTTGAATTGGCATCCCATTCTTTTTATTGTGTATAATAAGGGTATAATGCAGTATGTGTTTCTTTCTATTCTTCTTTTCTTGTCAGATACACTTATATTAATTATTCCTTTGACTATTAAAATAGTTTTAAGTATATTATTACCGTAAGTATATATGATCTAGGATTATTACAAAACATATATATTTTTAATATACCCTCCCTTATAATGTTAACTAAGAAAATACCTTTAATTACCTTTAAAATTAATAATATACAGGGCGATTGATAGTGATATTTATTAATGCTGGAACGTTAGTAATGAAATATAAGTTTAATACTAATGGAAATAATTTATTAAAATGCAGTACAAAAAATGTTAACTGACTAAAAAATACTATAATAACAAATTTCTTCCGTTTGCCACGTTATTTATATAGACCCAGGTAGATTTTAAAAAGTGACACAGTACAATTAATAATATATTAGTTCGGCATAAAAGTTGCTGTCACGACATCGAACAAAAAATTAAAATTCGTAAAATAAATTAAAATTATTAATTAAACAAATCTTTATAAAAAAAGTATACCAAATTTGGGCCCAATCGAACTCCAGGAAATGATATCATAATAGTGTCCTATATTATGGTACCACTCGATATACTTTAAGGTACCATAATATTGCAATGTGACCGAAGATCCGTAGTATACCAAATTTAAGAACAATCGAACGCCATGAAATGGTATCGTAATATGGTACTATATTAAGGTACCACTTTATATACATCATAGTTCAATCATATTACAATGTCACCGAAAATAAGTAGTATACCAAGTTTGAGCCCAATCGAACGCCAGGAAATGGTATCGTAATATGGTACTATATTAAGGTACCACTTTATATGCATCATAGTACCATCATATTACAATGTAACCGAAGATACGTAGTATAACAAATTTAAGTCCAATCGAACGCCAGGAAATGGTATCGTAATATGGTACTATATTATGGTACCTCTTATTATGCTTCATGGTACCAGAATATTACAATATCACCGAAGATATGTAGTATCCCAAATTTAAGCCCAATCGAACGCCGGAAATGGTATCGTAATATGGTACTATATTATGGCACCTTTTATTATGCTCCATGGTACCATAATATTACAATATCACCGAAGATAAGTAGTATCCCGAAAATTTAAGCCCAATCGAACGCTATATGTACATAATATGGTACTATATTATGGTACCAGATGATATGCATCATAGTACCATCATATTACAATGTCACGTGAAAATACGTAGTATACCAAGTTTAAGCCCTATTGCCGCCATGTACCTAATATTGCTATGTCATCAAATATGGTACTATAGAAGGTACCACCTTTATATGCTCCATGGTACCATGGTATTACAATGTCACTGAAGATATAGTATACCAAGTTTAAGCCCAATCGAACGCCATGTATCGTAATATAGTACTATATTATGGTATCACTTGATATGCCTCTGAAAAAAACGGCGTCCAGTTGGCTGGAAAAAGAACGATCGCTGATTTCCCCATATAAATTTACATATAAAATGACAGTGATATTCATTTCATAGCTATTGCTAACGCCGTTTTTTCCCGATTATACAATATGAACTTGGTATGAACACAATCGAACGTCAGGAAGTGGTATCATAATAGTAGAACAATACTTATTATATTGTCGCCGAATTACAATGAAAATTCAGGATTCAATTATACAATCAAACGTCAGGAAGTGATTGTAATTTAGCTCATAAGATTTAATTCCAACTAACATGGCAAACTGAAAAAAACAGCTCTGATCTATTTTAATATGTTTAAATGATGTAGCAAATTTGAAGGTAGGCTTTATCAGGAAGTATTACGATATGAATTACACAATGGCAACACTGCACAAAATTCTTTTAAATTTTGTTTGTAGAAAACTGTTTTCTTTTAAATTTATTGCCCTCTATTATGTAGTAGCGAAACTACCACATCAAAATATCTGATTTGGAGACAGACTTTTAAAGCCTGTCTCCTTTTGCTACCTACAGTTTTATACATGTAACGAGGCTTCTGTTGCGTAGCTAGATATTCTGTGCTATTAGTCTTACTTACAACAATTTAAAATAAAAAAAAACATGGTATTAAATATAATTACAAAAAAACTAATTTTAAAAAGTGTTAACATCCTGTAACTCTAAAACTATGCATTTCCATACCCATGTTTATAAGAACTTTTTTTCATATTTTTTGATAAGGAATCAATGAGTACTTATTTAAAACTTTCGCAATTTAATGATATTAAATTTTTTTAAAGGTTACTATTAGACTTGGATCAAGGCAAATTAATAAAATGCCACAAAAATCGGCAAAATATCATGAGACAACTTTTAATCGGCATTAAACTGCCTACACTATTTCCCTAACAAGAGAAAAAAAGGTCAGTGGCGTACATGCTTTTTTTAGAAAAATATTCCAGTTATAACCCATATGCACGTCTCTGGTGTCTGTCGACACTTTTTTAGCAAACTTTGAAACAAACCGTAAAAAATAAACGTCTCTATTTTAGCTGACAATTGGAAATCATGAAATTAAGGACAACAAACGGCAACATTGCCGGCTATGCGAGATTGACTAGTTGGACGTAGAAGCTAGTATCAATATACCGAAGAAATCAAATGAAACTGACGTTCAAATCGTCTAATTGACAGTTATAAATTTACTTCGTCGTAGATAGGTATTTATTTTCGATCAGATCGGCTGACAATTTTACTTAAAATTGACGAAATTATAGCTCGCCAGTAGTCGCTTTAGTTACGAGAATATGTCATAGATCGAACCCGAGGCAGCGAATACTTTTTCGTGCTGATTAAATTTGCATATTTAACCCATTTCATATTATAGAGTCGCCCGAGGTTTTGATTTGCGTTTCAGTATCATTTTTGTGTCTTGTTACAACTTTCTTACGTTATTATTTGACACAGACAGTAAATTGATATCGTTTGAATTAAATAATTTATCTTATATAAAGGTTCACACGCTTTCTGATTTGGTTTTGATACAAATAAAACTTTTTTTTAAACCTAGTACTAAAAATAATGTCTATCTCTATTATTGCGTCCCCCTTTCTTGAGTTATAACTCATCTTACAGTCTCAGGGGTTTGACAAAGCTAGTATCTGAGACGGTTTTACAAAGGTTAGTTCTCCATCTCTGATATCAGCCGTACCTAACTTCATGGCACAATCTAATGAGATGTTCGTTGAGGAGACATGTCCTGTTAAAAGCTTACGTGACAATCCAAAGATTATAAAAAAAAGGAAAAGTAGTAACTGTATACACCAGTATTTTCGTAACCGTATACACCAGTGTATATTATTGTAAACTGCCACACTAGTGTAATTGCCTTCTAGCATCATCAGTACGGTAAAGATTCAGCAAACGATGTTCTGGACGAAGCCCACTATCCTGGGCGTCTCTGGTTCTAGACTTCAAATTGGGGCTTTATATGCTCCCGCTAAAGTATATATTTAAAAAAAAATAATATTTTAAGAGTTATCAACACAAAAAATTATTTTTTATTTGGGACACCCTGTATATTTTTAATTAACTGGAAAGTTAAAACTTAAAATCACTTTTCCAAAAATATAGCACACTTGATATTTTGTTATAGTCCTCTTGAAAATACAGAATTTTTAAAAGTTTACCACGTTTAATTAGTAGGCTTTGGATTCCTTATTGATGAACTGCCCCTAATGGAATTCGAAAACATATTTTCCCAGCAAGACGAGACACCGCCTCATAACGCTGAACTTATCAGCAATTTTTTGCAACCAATTTCGAGATAAATTGTATCTATAGCTAACCAGGGTTCCAGCCGTTGGCCGTCGACACCGCCGGACTTAGATCTCATGGATTTTTTTCTTTACGGAAGACTAAATGTTCTTATTTTTAAATTTTTGCCCGGATAATCTATTGAATCTTAGAATTAGAAGTACTTAGCGGTTACGCGAGCGAATCTTTTATCCCTACTAAGTTTTTGAATTCCGCAAGAAATGTTCAGAAACGGTCCCGCCTGTGCGTAAAAGAAGACGGTCGACAACTCCTGTAGCAAAATATCATGTCTTGATTTGGTTGCATTGCTATTTAATATTCTTGTTATTAAATGTAGTATAAATACGTGTTGTTTTTATTAAATATAGTTTAAATTGTTATAAAATTCTGCATCTCCCATTGCAAATATTATTTTCGTTTTAATTGCTGGTCACGGCTAGCATTTTTTTGTATTACAGCCAGCGCCGTTCAAAGACTACTACTTATTCAAAGTGGGCGAATTTTTAAAAACTCTCGAAGAGGAATCGAGCAAAATATCAAGTATACTGTTTTTTGGAAAGATAATTTTACGTGCTTTTCAATGAATTGAAAATATACAGGGTGTCCCATAAAAATAAAATCTTCTGTTGATAACTCTTAAATTATTAATTTTAAAATAATTATATTTAAACCATTAAACTCTATTCTTTTTCTACACTCCTATAGAAAAGGCCGATCTTCTAGGGGTGTTTTCAAAAGGGTGAAAGTGTAAAATTTGGCTCATCTAAAGCGGGTGCGTCTCCAAGGTGGCTCACCCCTATAACTTTTTTATTTTTTTCAGATAAAAAACGAGATTTGGTATGTTAGTATATGACATATATTAAGATTGATTGACGTATTCAATTGGTTTTTATCACTTCCTGTTTCACGGGAAATTACTGCGACCCTTAAAATGACACCCTCGGTATATATTTACTTTATTCGATAGAAAATGGCACTGTCAATAGAATGCCATATCATAGGTCAACTTTTGAGATTTTCGCATATGGTTTATTTGAAATTGTAATATGCGGTTCGTAACGACAATTTGACTCGAAATACCAAGTTTGTGGTACCAAATTATTCGTAAAAAATGCCTTTTTCAAATATGCTAATGAGCCACACTTGTTCAATTATAAAAAATTGAGAAATTATTAAAAACCCGATTTGGGCATCTTTTAACCGGCCAGGCCAAGACACAAAAAGCATTAGACGATCAAATCAATTTTTCCAAGGCTTTTTGACTTAAAATTAGGGTTTTTAATACAGCCACGGCAATTTAGATTAGAAATTTAAAATACGATTTTCTTTTAAGGGAAAACGTCAAAAGTTGACATATGGTATGCCATTCTGTTTAGAGTGTCATTTTCTATCGAATAAAGTAAAAATATACCGGGGATGCCATTTAAAAATCAAAAGTTGTAGTCATTTCCGGTAAAACAGGAAGTGACCAAAAGCAATTGAATACGTCAAGCAATCATGATTTATGTCGTATACTAACGTACCAAATCTCGTTTTTTATCTGAAGAAATAAAAAAGTTATAGGGGTGAGCCACTTTTGAGACGCACCCGGTATAAGAATCAGCAGGGATGGTGCATGCTAGGGTTCGAGAAAAAATTGCTTTTGCAGTCTAGTGTAACAAAAACTGAATTTTACTATTCACTTATTAGAAATTCCTAAACGATTTCTTGTACAGCAACTAATTTTCTAGAATTAATGTTTTAGGTGTCCGAAATCGGCGCGAACGTGTATCAATTTAGATTGGATTTTGTAACGAAATATATTATATTCTGTATATAAATAAATATATATTGTAGAATTTTAATTGAATCGATCTGGCATTGTTTCGAAACTCGGCGAAATCGAGTATCAGCCGATTAACTGTTACACCATTTTCAGTCATAAATGTCCGGGCAGGTTGTTAAAATTAAATTTAACGGTATTAACTTAGTATAAATAAAACACTTTTGTTTTTATTGATTTAATGTTTATTAAGATTTTATCCAAGGCGTATCTAGGAGTTTTTCGATCGTTATAAATCTACACTCACCCGCACTAAAAACGGGCACTTTAAAATTTTCATGCAATTTTGAAGTTAAATATATACCGGGTGTTGCATCGTCGGACGGGACATAGGAAATCCCATGTAAATTTTAATGGGGTCAATTATTGGCTTCCCTAATTATTTTAGAGAATAATTCTATTTTGGTTCATTGAAAAGCACTAAAACCCACATTCAAAAGAATAACTTTAGATATTTTTGATTAGCTCGTTTACGAGTTATCGCCGATATCTTTTTAAATATTTCTCCTTTCTTATGGCCCTGTATTTACTTATGAGCACCAGTCAAGGTAAAATATAACTGTCAAATGAAGTTGTCATTTCAGAAATTTACCTATTTAGTGCTTTATTATTATTGAAAACTCATTCCTACATCGGAAATCTTAAAGATGTATTTATAAATACAAATTAATATGAATTAAAGTAAAATAAAGTAATCAATTACAAGGTTAATTATAGTATTATTACAATATTCAATAACTTATTAATTTAGGTACTATTAAATTGTTAGAATTTTAGGATTTAAGAAGATGTTCAAATATTCCTCCATCGACTGCTAGAAAATAACCCATGCGATCATAAAATTCTCTTCTTACATTCGCTAGTTGGTAAACTGAAATTCTATTGCATTCGGCAGAAATAGCATTTTTTAACTCGTCTAGATTTGGGTATTTTTTATCCTTGTATATCCTGTTTTTTAAATGCCCCCAGAGCCAATTTACTGTATGATTTAGGCCAATAACTTTTCCGTTAAAACTATTGTCTAAATATTCCCGAACAGTCAGGGTACTATGTGCCGGGCAGCCATCCATTTGGTACCAAAACTTCCTGATTTTCCCTAGCGGCATCATGTAAAGCAGGTAAAATATGATTTTCAAGTAGTTCCAAATAATATTCTGCATTTAAATTTCGCGTAAGAAATAATGACTCGATAATATTGTGTCCGAATATCCCTGTCCAAACATTTACTTTCTGTGGATATTGCGTCCTTGTTTCGACGAACCTGTGTTGGTTTTCTTTGTTTCAATATCGATAATTTTTAACATTGGGTTCATTATTTAAGGAAAAGGTGCATTCGTCAGTGAAACATATGTTTTTTAAAAATTCCCTATCCGTGTTTGCTCTTTCCATCATATCAAAACAAAACGCCTGCCGCCGTATTTAGTCCCCATCTCGTAGCTCTTGGTGCTTTTCATATTTGAAGAAATAGTATTTATGTCGTTTCAAAATTCGAAACGCTGTAGTGTGATCTATTCCTATTTCATCCTCAAGTTTCCTTGTGCTGATCTTTCCATCGTTCTCTTCCACGCAGAATAAAACTTCCAAGTCGGTATCATTTCTTGCATCTTGTCTTTGTTCCTGCCTGCTTTACATCTGCAGTTATTTATTAGGGTACCTTTGGTCTCAAATCTCTGGATATTCCTTGCGATTGTAGATTTTCCAGGTATCGGTCTATTCGGATACAGAGCAGCAAACATGTCCGACACCTTTTGATAACTATTTCTTTGATAATACCATTTAATCATCAATACTTTTTCTTCGGTAGTGTAATTCATGGCTAATATTTCCGATGTAGGTATGAGTTTTTAATAATAATAATAAAGCGCTGAATAGATATATTTCTGAAATGACAACTTTATTTGACAGTTATCTTTTACCTTGACTGGTGCTCATAAGTAAATACAGGGCCATACGAAAGGAGAAATATTTAAAAAGAAATCGGCGATAACTCGTAAAGGGGGTAATCAAAAATATCTAAAGTTATTCTTTTGAATGTGGATTTTAGTGTTCTTTAATAAACTTAAATAGAATTATTCTCTAAAATAATTAGGGAAGCCAATAATTGACCCTATTAAAATTTACATGGGATTAAAAATAAACTTACAAAAATGGATAAAGATTTCTGTTTTCTATATTGTTATTACTTGTGACTTAAACTCATTATTTAAGTCGAAGAAATATTAATTGCTGCAAAAAATTACGTGCAATAAAAAGGCGTGTAATCACGTAGGCATATATATCGGTCGTATCTCTTGTATCTCATAACATTTAAATTGTGAGAAACATGAATATTAATACCGATATAATTACATAATTAAGGAGATTTCTAAGTCAGTTTACCTGACATTAGCAATAAAACATGTTTATTACTTGAAAACAGTACTAGTTGTTACTTTATTTATACGCAATAGCAAATTATTCTTTTTTCCGTATTTTACAATTTTTTAAAAAAATAAAAATTAGCACATTTTTTGAACACAATAAAATAATATTAATTAAACAAAACTAAAAAACGTCGTTTTTACTGCAGCACAAGCAAATAAAAATTAATATGTACGGAGCCAAGAGTCATAATTCAGGATTTCTCTGGGGATGCCCAGCAGTACCTGGGGTCCCGGCACCACCGGGCACCTCTGTAATTACGCCAATGATTCTGCAATAGCCTTCAAAGATTAATAGAATTTTCTAAATTTGGCAACACCACAGTTTGGACTTTTTGCTTTATATTTAAGTTTCATATACATGATTTTTTGGTGAAAAATCTGTGATTGGGCGTATCTTTTTATCAACGGAAGACAAAATGCTGACTGTAGCGTGTGATAACTCAAAGTTAAATAAAAAAAAACAAAATTTTTGAAGAAAGTAACAAGTAAATTGATGGTATAAAAACTTATCAATGATACTCTGTATACATGCATCATTTAACATTGCTCAAAAAACAGGTATAGAAGACAGTATCAATGATAGTAAAACACATTTCCAATATAATATATTGTCAACAGTACGCACGTGGTTAGGAAAGCTTGTAAGAACATTCGTTTTGAATATTATTCCCATAAATACTTCAGGAAACCCAGCTGTCGTTTCGTGAAAGACACAACTTCGTTTAGGAAACCTTTAGAACTGTACATAGTACTGGTTTCGATAAATAAACCAAACAAGTTTACATTCGCATCTGTTTGTTTTTTTCAAACAAATTTCAATATATTAATATTCGAAGCTATCACGGCATTAGTTCGTTAGAGTGCTTAACTGAAAAAATGCATTAAATGCTTTATAGATACGGGGATTAAAATGCTAAAACTTTGATGAAGAGCTCATTTGACATCTTCATTGGGTACTACAAAGTAAGCAGGTACTTTGATATAAGTTAAATTAATGAAGTGTACAAATCACGTAATTGACAGTTATGATTTAAGTAGTTTTAAATTTTTTAATAATTAGCGTTCCATGACAGAGTGGTAAAACTATACATACAGGGAGAGCGGTAGTTTATATCGAAATGGAATTTTGGGAGCATATGAAGGTTAATTGCAAGCATTTTATAAAAATATATAAGAGTCTACATACAGGGTGTCCCCAAAAAAAGTTAACAAAGTTGGATTTTTTATTATGGATTATAAAAATAAAGGTGACTTTCATTAAAGAAAAATATGCCTAAAATGTAGGGTTTTCGACATATTTAGCATTTTCTAAAAAATAATAAATTTGAAATTTCAGTAAAAGCTACCTAAATTGGAATTTACCTAGTATAACCTGATATTTAGCTAAAATATCCACTGCATGTTAAACAAAATTAAAATTTGACTCCAGAATTTATACAGCGTGAGATAAAATTAATATTGAACAATGGGTATAACACTCGGTATAACATTTAAAATAAAAGAGTAACATCCTTTTAAACGTGACCTATGTTCAATATTATTTTTGTCTCACCCTGTATAACTTTTTGGATCAAGTTTTAATTTGATTTATAGTAAAATAGTTAATTTAACTACATATTAGGCTATACCAAGTAAATTCTAATTTAGGTAGCTTTTATTGTAATTTAAAAATTGTTCTTTATTTCTAGAAAATGTTAAATATGTCAAAAACCTTACTATTTTTGTCCTAGAATCCGAAAATCAATTAATATATAGGGTGATCCAGTACAAAAAATAAAACTATGATATGTAACTTTTTGGGAACACCCTGTAGAACTCTCTATATTTTTAAATAGTGCTCTGAATTAACCTACATATGCTCACAAAATTTCATTTCAATACAAACTGTTGTTCTCCTTAAAAAAACGGAGCCTCCGCGGCGTATGAGAGGCACCACCGTGTACACTATTTAAAGACTATTTTTGCTCAATAAAAAACAAATCACAACCTTCTTAAGACCAACTAGCGGTAAGTGCCATAAGTAAATGATGCCTAGAGCTTGATCTCGCCAAAATTATTACCGATTGTCATTCCCCAGCCCTCTTTGACGCCGTTTTTTTTTATTATATGGTATGTAACTTGGAAGCAAATAATATTATGATGAATAAATACAATTTCAATAAAAATGTCTCTAGAATTATGTGAGCAATACAAATTAGGTTTACACGTAATTGAAAGCCAGAAAAAAAGTGGAAAATCTTGACCGTGACTGGAAGATAGCATAGAATTTCATCAACGAGCATAATTAGAGGTCGCGACATAGCCTAAAAATCATCCGACAACCGTTAGCTATATGGTTTTTCTATCGGAAAAAACGACGTAAATATTTCGTAGACGAAATTTATAGACACGCGTGTACGACTTAGAGCCATGGAGTAATTTGGAAAATTGATGGGAACCCAGACATTAACCGTGTGGCGCGAGGTACGGTAAGTAGTTTTGCTCGAACCGTACCCATCATTAAATCGTTTTGATGATGAAGTGCAGGGGCGTATTTCGGTAAAATGGTACCTACGCCTGGCAAGCACGAACACGATAAATAACGTAGTCATGCTCGAAAATCTTATTTTTTGTTACACGATTGTTTAAATCCAGAAGGGTGGTCTAATTAGCAGTTATAATACTATACGATCGAAAAAAAACGGCGTCCTAGATGGCTGAGCATTTTGACGAGGCACAACTAAGTAATATTTAAAATATGCCAACTCAGTAATGACAACGGTATGATAACGGTATTAAAACAAGGTAATCCCATCTAAGAATCTGTACTACAGGATTCTCATAAACCAAAAGAGATACAAAGAAGTTTATATTGGGAAAAGTTCCGCCTTATTTTGAAACATAAATAAATCCGATTACTTTGGAGGATATTTGGGAAAACCGAATTTTCTCTATTTAATTTTAATTTTTTTTTACTCTAATTGAAAAGAATCTTTTCAATGAGCAAAAATTCAAATGGAACAATATTCTATTTTCAATCTTTTGAGAATACAAGGCTTTTATTTTAAAAGAAAAGAGACACGTGAAATATTTATTTGTTTTATGTAAAACTAATTATGGAGGTTATATAAAATATGATAGCATCTAAAGCAACATAATTAATGTTTTTTAAACTAGTGATCACTAAAAATAAATGGATAAAATTCTTTTTGAATTTATAGTGCGGATAAAAACGTTTTTGAAATATGCCTACAAACTTTTTTAAATAAATAATTATTATTGACAAATTAAAAAAATAAATTTGTCAATAACTCAATTTCTATCAACTTTAGTGCAAATTAAAGAAGAGGAAAAACTCTATAAAAAACGTTCTATGGACTTTTTCCGTGCGACGACCCGTTTCCAAGTTATCTCGGTTTAAACGCGCTAAATATGTTATAAGCAGTTATTATTTCCTCTATTCTAGTCAATTTTTGTCTTTCCGAGAACCTTACTCTTTTTATTTCTCCATGCACTTAGTGGCTGAGATACCACATCCGCATTATACAGACAAGAAAAATGAAATTCGTTAAAGTTTTACAGAAAGAAAAAGAATTATTACAGACAGCTGCACAAACTATCAAAGACCCAAACGCATCCCCAGAAGATATAGAAAAAGCTGGAGAACGATTTCTTCTTCATCTATAGGGACCCAAAAAATGCGACTCATTAAATAACAGATTACAGATACCAGTGTTTCGTAAAATCTATTACCAAAAGCTTACCAAACCTAGCATCATTACCACCGACCAGCGACGCAGCTCGCTTGCACTCCTTCCGTACATACATTCAGGTACAGCTATGGTATGGGAATGAAAAATCACGTCTGGATTGGTGATGGAAAAATTGAAAGAATGTGTTGATGCCCATTGCTACTTCCCAAGATGCAGCTCCCTAAGAATTATTAAATCTGATTTTATGTAAATGTGCCAAAGGTTGTCTTGTAGTTGCCGCAAAGCATGTTTGCGTTGCTCGGTAATGTGTGCACTTTGTCAGGGCAAATCATGTTCAAATAGTTTGGAGCTGGCAAAATTAGACGAAGATTAGTATGAGGACAATTTTCCTCTATATATAAAGATAAAGATCAACAAAAGGAATATTCTGCACCTTATGAACCGGATCCGGAATATGATACAGATGTGGAAGACATTCAGGAAGAGTATATTGAACAGCCAGTAGAATAGAATAAGTGGGAGGGGGGTTAATCTCTGCAACCTTAGAGATCTATTGTGTCCCCCTTTCTTGAGTTATAACTCATCATACAGTCCCAGGACTTCCTACGGAGACCCGTGTCCCTCACAGTCGAGGAGCTACGACCCAGGCCGGGTAGACGAAACGGTAGTTTGTGTCGCCTGTTGGGTTTAGAGGTAGGAGGTAGGCTCCCGACCCTTGGAGGAGGTGGTAGCTTGTATGCCACTTGCGGAGGATGGTCTCACGCAAGTGTCAGCCACCTCTCCTGTAGTTCTCTTTGGGTTTGGCCCCTTGGAATTTTCATTGTTACTGTTCCCAGTGTCGCTAGGGGGTTTCCCCACAGCTTCACCGGTGATGTTTTTATTACTATTATTACCAGATCTCATAGTGTTCCTATGAGTCGCTAGGGACAGTCGGTCCACTTCTACAGAGCCCCGCATGTAGAAGTAAGGGGTAAAATACAATGGGGTGCCCCCCGGTGCCCCAAGGTTGAGGCTGTCCGTAGCCCCGCCCGGTATCGTTATATGTCTTGGTGCAATTCCCTGGCCATGACGCTACAGTCAGGGACAAGACGATGAGTGAGATGCTTCTTAGACCAAGCCAAGTGCTAGGGGGATTCCCCCCAGCACCTGACCAGGAGCTTGTTAACCCCGGATATATTGAACACGTAGATTATATCAAACTTTAATTTTGTTTTCGTAAAATTTGATACTTTGGATAGTCACACGAAAAAAAAACATACAACGTTTTTATAGAGTTTTTCCTCTTATTTAGTTTTGGTCTCTACATATTTTGCATTAAAGTTGATAGAAATCGAGTTATTGACAAATAATGAAAAATAAACCAAATTTTAGCCAATTTTTCCAAGATGGCGGCCAAATCCGGGCTTTACAGTGAGTGCAAATTTAATACGTCCTTCTCGACACCAAACTAAACAAAATAAAACTTATTCCAGCTTGTCTGGATTTACTCCCGCCATCGATGCACTTGCCGACTGGCCTATAATGACTGCAACAATCAACTGGCAAACTATTGAGAGCAGCAGCTATCACAGTTTCTAGCGATAGTTTTAGTTATTAAACATGATGAAGCTCAAACTACAATAATATTACTATATACGCCTACTATAAAGTCGCTTTGATTCGATCACATTTAGATTAAAACACCGGCTTCCAAGACAACCTAACGGTCTGACATTTGCTACACACTGAAATCGTGTAGTGACAAAATGTCGATCCGATATTATCTCGAATCGTATATTTTCTTGCCTCCCTCACATGTTACGTAATCACATACACCCATGTCGCCGTATGCCGCCATAATTACAGACCAGGCTTAAACGCATTCGCACTTTCATCATATCGTTTCTGTTTTATCGTGAATTCAGATTAAAACGCCCGTCCGACTGGTAGACAGCTCAAATAGTAATCTGAGTTTATGGATTTTGTGGTTTTTGTTTAGTTGTAGACCGAGAGCTGATGAACATTTTACCACAGTTTATACCCCTTCTTTTTTTTCAATAATAATAACGAGCCGTTCCGTGCCGGAAACAGCGCGACCTGTATCATCATCATCATCATTCTCAGCTTATTCAACTTAACAACAAAACTTAGTAAATTTTTGTTAATTTTAATATAAAATCCAATTGAAGTGATTAAAAAGTACTCCCTCAATACAAAAAGAAATGCAACGAAGTTACAATTAAAGAATAAATAATAAATCAAATTCAATACAAACTTCACTGGTTTGAAATGACGTGTAGAAAATTGTGACGTCACCTATCAGCATTTGACTGAATAGTTGACAGAGGGCGTTAGCCTCTGAAGAATAAAACCACCAAATACGTTTAAATAAAATATCCGACGGCCTCCCCATAAGAGCAATGAGAGGATTTACGTCCCAGTATTGAAGGAGGACAGAAAATCGAGTCGAATGGTTTCAAGACATAGGTTCATCCTTGTTTAGTCAAACCTCCTACAACACAAGGATAGACTTATGTAGGAAAAGCATTGAAATTCTATAGCCATCCTTCATCCTTCAATATCGGGACAGGAATTACGTATTTGAATACCACAGATAATACTATGGCGTATCTAGTTCTCTGCTACCGTATTTACACTATACAGGGTGGCCCATCGAAAACGTTCCGCAAGGCATATCGGCCAGGGTATTTTTTTTTCAAAAACTCCAAAAACACGTCAATTTTGTTTGTGAGGGGGACTCCAAACGAACTTTTGCCCCAAAAATGATTGCAAAATCTTCAACCCTCTAAGCGGGGGTTTCATCCCCCAACTTTTTTCAAACGGGAAGGGGGTCAAGTGGCGCCGTAGTGGAAAGAGCTTTCTATTCTCTATATTTCCCCGCTTCGTTTTTGAAAATCGGTCAAGTAATTTAGAAAATATGAAGGATTGAAATTTGAAAAGTTTATTCAAACATTTATCAGAGTAAATTATAAAGAAAAATTCCTTCCACCAATTTGCTGTTTTTTCTTATTATTTTTAGATGTTTACATTTTTTCACTTGCCACAAGGTTGATGATCAGGTGCGGTAGTTGCTGTTCTGTGACTTGTGCGTTGAACTTCTTCTCAATATCGTTAAACTGACTAACTAACCTAACCTAACCTAACCTACAATAGAATTTCCAAAAACACCAGCCCACACGTTCAATTTCTGAGGGTTTTGTGTGTGCACCCCGTGAAAAACCCTGAGGTTGTCCTCAGCCCAGTACCGACAGTTGTGCCGATTAACTACACCGTTCAAAAAGAAAGTACACTCATCCGAAAAACATACATTACATATGAAATTATTATCATTCGCCACTCGTTTCACTCATAGTTTCACAAAATTGCAAGCCACAATCAAAATCGTCTGCGTTGAGTTCTTGTACCAACTGAATTTTGTACGGGTGGAACTTGTGTTTTTTTTAATATCCTTTGGACACTTGTACGATTCACGCCGGTCTCATTGGCGAATTTTCTTGTACTCAGCGTACTATCCATGGCAACTTGGTCCAATACGAATACCTCCATAGCTTCATTTACTACAGGCTCTGCCTCTTTTTATTCATAAAGGAACCAGTTTCGCGAAATTTTGCTACTAACTCACGAACAATTTTGCCATAAAGGTGTTTGTCAGGATAGCGTTCGCTGAATATGTGCGCAACCCGATACATTCATTATTATTAAAATAAAGTTCGATTATTTCCACTTTTTCTGCAAGTAAGTACACCATAATTGTTAAGAAGTTTAACGATATTGAGAAGAACTTCAACGCACAAGTCACAGAACAGCTATCTAGCAAATACCGCACCTGATCGTTCGGTTGAACGTTCGGTTGCGGCAAGTGAAAAAATGCGTAAACATCTAGAAATAATAAGAAAAAACCTCAAATTGGCCGAAATAATTTATCCTTATCATTTACTCTGATAAATGTTTAAATAAACTTTTCAAATTTCAATCCTTCATATTTTCTCAATGACTCGACCGATTTTCAAAAGCGAAGCGGGAAAGTATAGAGAATAGAAAGCCCTTTTCATTGCGGTACCACTTGACCCCCCTTCCTATTTGAAAAAAGTTGGGGATGACGCTCCCGCTTAGAGGGTTGAAGATTTTGCAATCATTTTTGGGGCAAAAGTCCCCTCACAAACAAAATTGACGTGTTGTTGGATTTTTTAAAAAAAATATACCTTGGCCGTTATGCCTTGCGGAACGTTTTCGATGGGCCACCCTGTATATCTTAAAATCACGTTAAATTTTTCTATTTTTATTAAGATCGTTAAAAAATACGTTTTTATGTGGGATTATTCAGTCGAACTACCTAGTCGTTCGACTTGAGTCGGCCCGTGGAAACGCGTCTTAAACTTTGGTACAACTGATATCGAATCCCCATCTACAACATGGTAAATAATCAAAAATCATTATTTCTTGGTCTTGAACGAAATTCATTAATGTTAAAAACCTCTTTCATGCCGTACCGATATGGATATCCTTTTAAATAATACGGTATAATTTTATTATATTACGACTTTGTTGATAATTGCTGCTTCAAAATTAAACTGCCGCCACAATTTTATAATGGCGGTTATATAGTGTGTGATATCGTGATATGTGGGCGATACAGCCGTGTCAATAATAACCGATAATTGGTCTCCAATTTATTTAAATCGATATATCGTAAAACTTTATTCGCCATGAAAATTAACTAACCGGCCGTTAGAATCTTGATGTCGTATTTTATCATTTCGGACAGTTACGCCGACTACCGACACGGCTGAAATAATTATTGCTCTCTGATATTGCGTAACGCCATTTCTAAATTGTTAAAAAAATAAACTAATTTTTTTCTCACATTCTTTGACACGCACATCTAACACAAAAATATTTTAAACTTATGATTCAGTGTAATAACTATCCAGTCAACATGTTCAATTATATTCAGTGATGACATGTTTTGATTATTTCGATTTTTTTTTTATTTATATATTTTTTACTCAGTAGTACAGATCAGGACGAAAAATGTATTACCGTTGATTGAAAGAATTGGGAAGATACGCAACTTACGAGCCCTAACAACTATATGTTAGGACAAGGTCATATTTTGGAATTATTGCCCTGGTTTTTCAAAATGACTGAAAAATATATGTTTAATTTTTTAAATATAAACATAGCCTAAACAACTTGACAATATTTTTATGAATTTGTAAATCAATCCATATTTACAGTAGCGGATTTTGTTCATAAAAGGACAAATTTGCTGACAACTAAATGTTGGGACAAGTATTTTTAAATAATTAATATCATCATAGGCGGCTTTGCTATAAATGTCACAAATGTCGCAAACTGTTTACTTCAGCATTGACAGCTTGTAAGTGACTCGATACTTTGAGTAGTGAGATTTTCTGTAAGGAATTTTAATTTTTTTAATTTTCAATTTTGTTAATTTAATCTAAAGTAATGGTCCGTGAAAAAGCTACAAATCAAAAACTACGCGAAATTATCATTCGTCAATACAGTACGGGAAAAACAATTCGAAAAATTTCTCATGATTTCTGAAGTATTCCGAAAACCACGGTCTTTAATATAATAAAAAAGGCTAAAAGTTGTATCTCAGAGAGATTTACGAAATTTAGTAAAAATTTGCAAGTCTGCGAGAAGAAGTACTCTTCGCGAATTAACAGTTAAATGGAATACTGTAACTGGTTTAAATATATCAAGAGAATGTTGCCGAAAATATATCCACAAATGCGGTCTGGGTTTTACAAGGTAAACTTTATTTTGTGTGGATAAACAATTACCTGAAGATTATTGATACAAATTCATATTTAGGCCAAAGAAAAACCACTACTGACAGAAATTCAAAAGAAAAATCTCTACACTTGGACAAAATCTAAATTATCGTGGACACAAAGTGATTGGAATAAAGTCATATTTAGCGATGAGTCTAAATTTGATGTTTGCGTTAGAGATCATTGAAAACGAACAATACGAAATAAAGCAGAAGCCTTTTATAAAGATTGCTTAAAGAGGGTTATTATATTTCCTAAGGGGATTATGGTTTGGGGTTGCATGTCAGCAAGAGGTTTGGGCAAATTTAATTTTATAGATGGCACTGTTAACGCCCAAAAATATCAACATATTCTTGAGACCTCACTTTGGCCTAGTGCTCAAGAATTGTTTCCAGACGAAGACTATATTTTCCAACAAGATGGAGCATCGTGCCGTTCAGCAAGATCAACTAAAAATTGGTTCGGTAATAATAATATAAAAGTTCTATCCCATCCTTCAAGTAGTCCGGACCTCAATGTTGTAGAAACTGTGTGTTAAAAAATAAATATGCTTTTATAGATACTGAATATATCGTATGATCGAAAAAAAAGTCGTTTAGTTGGTTTGGAAATGACAATTATTGACATCATTCAACCAAAGCAAACCATAATATTTGACATATGAAATAACAGCGATCTTCATTTCCAAGCTAACTCTGACGCCGTTCTTTGTTTAATTATATAATATTATATTAAATTGTTTAATAATAGAAAATCCGTATTATTAACGTTCTGTACCCAAAATCCGTAAATATACGGATTAATCAGTACTTCTGGCCACACTGTCTCCGGCAACTACTCACTCTGTCGACTAAAAGCAGAACTACGATACAGTATTCTGTATTCTTTATCCGCTGCGCTGTAAACGACAATCAACGCGCAGCGGCGCAGAGCTACACTAAATCTCGGACATGCTGACGGTAATGCCAGCTACATCTCGGACAGGTTTGTTCCACAAAATCGTCAATAAGCTTGCTCACCTTCTTATTTCTTCAATGAACGTTATTACACTTCAAACCACTTAAAAACTATATATGTGGCGCCCTCTATAAATAACAGTCATATTAACGTCGAAATCAAATTAATCGTTTCAAAAAACTCGACATGACTAGTTCAGAAATCACTTGAAAAAATAGAAATAAAAATTACACTTTTACATCTTGTATCTCCAAAACGAAACATGTAAGTATAAAGCTTCATTCAGTACCTCGCAATCAGTGGTTTCAATTAGCGTAGAAGTTTGTTTCTTTAATTTCAATGTAAGCATTCAGAACGTCAAAATTAGTGGTAGACATTTTCAATTAGTAGAAAAAGTTATCAAACTTTTAACTTTTCCACTAATTATGCTTCAAAATTTGCGAGAAGTGTTATTTTGGCCTTTGATTATCTTCCATCGAGAGAAACTGTGGTTGGAAATCAAAAGTTGATTGTTTTATAAGCTAAATATAATTTCTCTATGGATACAACTGACTAACGCAAGCTAGCTTGTTGCTAGGAAATTCTATTAATTGTGTTTTTTAAACATTATGAATGATCGTAATATCCGCTATGCCGACGATACGGTCTTAATTGTAGACAATATACATGACCTACAAAAACTGGTCAACAAGGTAGGAGAACAGAGCAAAGCAATGGGTTTAAACATCAACATCAAGAAAACCAAATTTATGATTATATCCAGAAACCCAAATGTGTTTATAAACTCCATCCTATCATCTAACTCAAGGCCCATAGAAAGAGTAGATAAATTTAAGTACTTGGGCATCTGGCTCTCCGAAGATTGGATATCTGACAAGAAAATTAAATGTCGCATCGAACAAGCTCGGCAGGCATTCTTGAGGTTTCGAAAAGTAATTGTCTGTTCTGATTTTGACCTGAACCTTAGATTAAGATTCGTAAAGTGTTATGTATGGTCGGTGCTCCTTTATGGTATGGAAGGTTGGACATTGAAGCAGCTACCATCAACAAATTGGAGGCTTTTGAGATGTGGCTATATCGCAGAATCGTGAGGCACATAATGCGAATGGAATCCTGTTCGCATACCTGGGGCACATAATGCGAAACCCCAAATATCAATTCTTGCATTTGTTGATATGAAGGCCGGAGCAAGATCGAAGGCCGGAGGGGTATCGGAAGGAAGAAAATGTCTTGGCTGAGGCACAATGAGGAATATTAGACAGTGGACAGGGCTACTCGATGTTCAGTCGTTAATACACACCGTCCGGAACAGAGAAGCAATGGAAAATGTTATCGAAAACATCCATTAATGGATCTGCACTAGAAGAAGAAGAAGAATGATCGTAAACTAAAAATATAAAGTGTAATTGAAACCACTAAATAAAATGGGCTCAGAAAAGCTACAGAAAATCCGCAAAATGTCAAATCAAATTTAAATTTATACGATAAAAATCGCGATGTTACATTATTGACGTTCGGTCAAAAATTATTTTCGGAAGCAGTCTCCACTGACGGATGAAAAAATTATGTTGGCCTCATTTTTTGCACGACAAGACCAAAATAAAAACACGCTGGAAAAACAATGATATTGGCCATTACTGTCGGTCATTATTTTACAAAACATTTTGTATTTTTTCGACTCTCTGCTTTTTTATTCTTTTTTATTTCCTATAAAGGAGTTCCACCCTGCGGCAGTAAAGAAACGTTTAATGTTTATCTTCCGTTTTAGGGAGGTCTTTAAAGAATATTATTTAGTTTTAGAAAAATATACTGGATGAGTCTTAAATAAGTGCAAATATTTTCAGGGTTGGATAAAAGAAACAGTTTTTCTCTTAAAAAATTAGCACACATAACAATACACTCATAGGTTAAATCGCTTTACTTCATATATTTTCCGTTCAATTACAAAGATTGATTTCCTTTTGTAAAACTTTAACAACAATTTGCTTATCGACATATTGATCTAAAGGTCACCGGTATGCATAATAGATACGGATTAGTCAAAACAAATAAATAACTCGGGACTGGTTGGCAACTGTGAAAAACTTTGCCCCAACGACAGGTAAATTATTAATGTGCAATATTGAATAAATCGTGCATTAAGTCATACTGATACAGGGCGATTTTGAGAAATTTATATATTCTTTCAGGTCTGATGTAGATAGAATAGAATTACTTTATTACTCATATATCATTCATTCCAATTAAATGGTGTAAATCTGAGGTAATACTACTGACAAAACAAACATCGAAAATTATAGACCTATACGGGGTGTCCCAGAAATAAGTGCAAATATTTTAACTGGTAGTATAGTTCAAGCCCAGAAACACGCCAAAGAGGTTTTTTTTCGCGAAAAAAAAAATTTTGAAAATTCGAAATTTTTTGAAAAAATTTTTGGAATTTTTTTTATTTTTTAGTTAAAAAACATAATTTCTTGATAATATGGCAACATAGGTATTGGATTAAATTTACAAAAAATAAAATCCAGAAAAGATCCAGTGTTTCTCAAAATTTTAGCAAAAAAAAACATTTTTTTTTAATTTTCAAAGTAAATTAACTCCGTTATTTTGCACTTATTTGAAAAACGGTAAAGAGAAAATACGTTTCTTTTATCGAGATCTCCCACCCCTTAAAATATTTGCACTTATTTCTGGGACACCCTGTATAATATCCCTTCTTTCAGATTTATATAAACTATTCACAAAAGTTATAACTAATCGTTTGACTTCAACATTAGATTTTTACCAGTCCGTCGAACTATAGTCTGTCCAACGAGAAGATCCTTGACAGTGATAGATGTGTCTGTCATTTTAATTTCAAAGTAGTTTATTTTATTTTACAAAGAAATAAGTTGGTACAACTGGAACGTATAGCAGAAAATTAATATACTTAAACTGACTTTTGATATTTGACTGACAAGTGATTACTTCAATGTATTGTGAAAAAAAATTGTATAAAACTGAAAAAATGTAATCGAGTTATTTTATTTAATAAAAAATGGTATGTGTTAATACAAAACAAACAGGAACAAGATACCACATACCAAAAAAATATAAAAAAACTATTTCTTACTTTCAAGCTTTATGAAACTTTTACGATTACCCACATTTACGATTATATTATTTATCAATGTAATTTATGTACAAATACAAATTTGTAATATTCCACAGGAATAAATAAAACAACATAAATAAAACAAACTATTATATTAATAATAACACTTAGCAAATTTTATATCTTAAAGGTTGATTAATTAACTTTAATCTAATTTTTTTTAAACCAGTACCTTTTGACATTATTTTGTGCAGTACTAAAATTCATTATTTACCTATCGTGTGATGTCGATATTTTACAGCTACTCCAGTTTTTAGTATGTCTTTAGTATGGTCCTTCTACCATATTCGAGATGCACTTATCAACGAGATGGTATACGAAATTTATTGATGGTAACTTTATTGGTGTATAAGACTTTCTGTCTGGGCAGCGAGTATTAACCATAAACTGTGCTCTGGGTGTACAGTTAATTTTCACTCGATTTTTCCTCTATTTGACTTCAAAAGACACAAACCACGCGTAATAACACGAATCAAAATGCATCATCATCCAAAACGCAGGGTATTTGACAAAAGTTGACACAAAATTATAACCTATAATTTGGCAAAACTTTGACAAACGTCAAAAATCTAAAAAATCTAAAGTCTGCTAAAGGCGAGTTCATACGCATCGGCGTCCGTTTGTCGTTCATCGTTCCGTCAAACCAATAAAATTGAAATACGATCTGTCATTTTTTAAATAAACTAGTAAAACTGGTGAGTAACAACAAGAGACGACGTATGACGGATTTATATTTAAACCCATCCATAGTTAACTTAAAAATTATTAGAAACTTTTTTTAGTAAAATAGATTGGTATGGGATGTCATCTGCTTTTCTTCTGTTATCGTCTGTCGAAATCTTACCTGAGAAAAAAAAAGAGTATAGCAGGATTTAAAAAGTCAGGAAATTTAAAAGCAGGATTTATACAGTCCGTACCCTGATCGAAAAATGTACAGAGTACAATGTACATATACATTTAGCATTCGTTAACTTTCAAAAGGCTTTCGACACCGTTGAAATATGATCAATATTAGCAGCTCTACAAAATGCAAGATAGACTCAAGATATACTCAAATCATTGAAAATATTTACCAGGAAGCAACAATGCATATTACATTAGATGCAACAACTACGACTAACACAATAGTATTAGAGAGAGGTGTGAAACAAGGATACACCATGGTTTAGGTGACATGTCACCTAAACTGTTTACTCTAGTACTAGAAGAGGTATTCAAAAAATTGGAATGGGACACCAAGGGCATTAGCGTAGATAGTATCAGACTAAACCACCTCAGATTGGCAGATGATATAATTCTAATAGGTAACAACATCAAAGAACTAGATGAAATGTTAAATGAATTACATCTATAGGTACTATATATACTGCCATTACTGGCTGACGAGTATTCGACACACATCAGAAGATGGTCCCGCAAGGCGTTTTCTTGCATTCTGCATACGTAACCAGCCCATCTTAAGCCGGATTTTGTAACCAAGACTTCAGTACTCTCGCAGTTAGCTTTTTCAAGGACCGATACATTTGAGACATGATGGAACCACCGGATTCTTAAGAGTTGTCTAAGGTGTCTCTGTTGCAACTTGTTTAATGAGTTGATGTGTCGGCGGTACGGCACCCAGGTTTTGCTCCCATATAACATGGTGGGGATTATAATTGCTCGGTACACTGCAAGTTTCGTTTTTGTACTCAAGTTATGCTTGTAGAAAATCATGTCTTTTAATTTCCAGAATGCTCTTGAGGAGCTGCTAATGCTGTGCTGAATTTCAGAGTCAATATTGGCCTTTTCCGAAATCAAACTGCCGAGGTAATTGAATTCCGCCACATATTCCAATAGTTCTTCTCCGATTTTTATAGCATTGTTGTGATCTTCCGGGGGAGTGCACATGATTTTAGTTTTGTCGATGTTTAGATTAAGGCCCAAAGCCTCGTATGCCCAAGGTATATGTGTTCAACATTTCTTGTAATTGTTGTAACGTGTTTGCAACTAGAGCGCAGTCATCAGCGTATTGAAGTTCTGTGATGAATTTTGTACGTGCTTTTGCCCTGAGTCTTTTTATGTTGAACAGACCGCCGTCGTATCTGTATCTAATGCCTAATCCTCTAATTACATCTATCAACTGCAAAGATAGGTCTGAACTTAAACTTTAATAAAACAAAAGTACTGAGTTCTGAAGAGACCAACATATAAGTATATACAAAATAATCAGATCGAATGTGTAAGAGAATATATATATTTAGGCCACAACTCGGGCCACAATATTAGACTTGGAAAAGAAAACCAACACGCAGAAATTACAAGGCGTATACAATTAACATGGATAGCCTTCGGTAAACTGGGACATATTCTGAAAAACAATACGATCCATATCAATCTAAAGCGAAAAGTATATAACACCTGTATTTTGCCTGTGCAAACATACGGACTGGAAACGACCAATCTAACAAAATCATTTGCAAATAAACTCTCAAAGAAAACAACTCAAAGAGCTATGGAACGATGTATGTATATAGTAGAACGTTCTACGTATATAGTAGAACGGTCAAACTTGGAAACAATAGTTCCCAAGAACTTCTTGTAAATAAGGGCTTAAGACAAGGGTCGTGTTCATTAGCACAAACTTTATTTAAAGTATATTTCGAAGAAGTACTAAAAAGCTGGAAGATGAAATGCCGTGGAATGGGGAATCTCAGGTGGAAAAGACGCTTTATATAGCTTACTCTTTGCTTGAGACAGAAACGACTCCTGTTATTTGTTTAGGAAACTGCATGAGGAATATTCGAAATGGGACCTAAGTGATACAATGAGTACAGTGATGCAAATACAAAAAATAACGAGACCTAATAAATACAAAGAAGACGGAGTATATGGTAGTGGGTGATGACGAACATGAGGATTTGTATGTAAGAATTTGCACAATTAAAAATATCTCTACGTTTAAATACTTGGTCGTCACTTTTACAACAAATGGAAAAATTACTTAAGAGATTGCAAATAAACTTGGTCAAGGAAAATGAGTTATCGGCCAACTTAACTCTTTGTTGTGAAGTGACAAAATTTCCCAAAAAAACAAAAATTCTACTATATAAAGCATTACCACTTATGCACTGGCGCTAAAACGTGGGAGCTAAACAAAGTAGAGAAAAATAAGTTGCTGTCTCTCGAAATTAGCGAAGAAGTTGTCGCATCTCAAGACTGGAACACATCTCAAATCAAAGAATACGAGAAATTATAGGAGAAAAATAAAACTATCCTCGACGCCATTGACAGCAAAATACTAAGTTGGTACGGACACCTCCAACGAATGGATGATAACCGATGCCGATGGCTAAAAAGAATTCATTCATCGACACCAAGCGAAAGGCGGAAACATGGATGACCACCTCGGAGATGGAAGCAGAGCGTAGTTGATGCTATGAATTCAAGGAGCCTTCAGGAAGAACACTGGACAGACAAATCTGTGGAAGTTGAGAAGCGGGAGACGACGAATGGTCGTAAAAATCCGCAATAAGTATAAAATCGGAGGAACTATGCTCCCATCCTATCAAGGACCTGCATAATGTTGGTGTAGGATACATGAATAAGAAACTTTAGGTGCAGATATAGAAAAGGAAGAATCACAGTAGCCCTTACAGAATGTGAGAGGGAGGGAATTATTGAAATTTGAATAAAAAATCCTTTTTTCGTATACAACTCTTGGTACATCAAAAATTAGTTTTGCGTAATTGATAAATCACTCTGTATATATCGAAACGATATAAAACTATAAAGGCATGCTGTTTTTACATTTTGTTACCTTAGGCTCTTTGGATCTAGTAATTGAACCATTTATTTTCGAATGAATGAAAAAATCGAGAATTTTTGTACCATTTTACACGATAAATCTTACTCATTTGTATAAAAATGTTATTATTCGTAATACTTATTGTTATAAATAACACTAGGTATTATGAATTAAACATGTAATAATATCAAAATTTGTTCGAAGCCATTGTTAGGTTCATTCAAGGCTATTCAAAGATTAAAACGTGCAATAGATCTAGCAATTAGATAAATAAATTTTAAATTAATATACATAGTAGTTGTAAATGCTAGTAGATATTTTCTTCATATACCGTATGATTGAAAAAAAAAACGGTGTCAAAGAATGGGAATAATCTTCTCCAATCTCTAAACCTCGTTTACTAAAAATTGGCAGGCACAAATCTGTTTCCGAAAAAATATTTTTTTTTCGAACTTCTACACTGCGCCATTTAAAAATCATCTCATTGTAAAAATTAATTACAACCATTTCTTAAAGCCAACTAGTAGTAAGCATCATTAAAAGACAGGGCATAGTGACGTATAAAGCTTGACCTCGCAAAAATTATTATCTATTGCCATTCCCCAGCTGTCTTTGACGCCGTTTTTTTTTCGAACGTATGGTATATTTTACAGATGAAGAAGTTTAAATTACAGTTTATTTTTTATTTCAATCGTACATTTTTCTACCTATTATACAGAATGTCCCAGGATTGTCTTTACAACAGGAAAAACTTTTTTATTATTGACATATTGAAAAAAATGCATTCTTCATAATTTTTTTTGCTTGTTCTAAAATAGTTAGTCCCGGTTATAGTTTTTCAAATTTCCATACCGTTTTAGAGAAAATATAGGAAATATTAATATTGTAAATATTATTAAATTTTACCTAAAAATCTACAGGCTATGGTAATAAAATTTCGATTTCATTCTTTGAAGAGATTTTTATTAGTAAGATGAGATGATAGTAATTTTAATTAACTTCATATTTTTTCTGTTATTTAGGTATCATATTTTCCGATAACTATTATCACCCTTCCCTAGGGGGCGTTTCGCTGATAGCCAATCAGAAAACAGGGGTTTTCTCAAAAATATGCAGGTGAACAGGTATTTTAAATATTACTATTGTAATCATCGAGAAATTTGTAATTTTTTTGATATAGAGTGTCTTGCTCTATCTCATAAAATAAAGTGGTGGGGGAAGGTTAAACTTGCTTTCATTAAAATAAGGATAACTCTGATTTAGGTTAACCGATTTAAACAAACTAGAGCTCGTTGAAAAGAGCTTTTTCTTCATTAATGATCTCCAGTATAAATTTTGTTTCCATCATTTTTTTCGTGGTAGCTAGAGGGCGCTGTTTGACATCATAACAGATATTGCGCTTTTGCATAAAAAAATTAAATAGAAGGCTATATTTCTGTTTACGCAGTTAAATAGAGCACTACTGGTCCAAATCTACCCTGGATGCAAGTAGTTCAGCACCAAGACCGTTGGTCGGTACATCTTTGCCAGGAATTCTAGGATGGCAAATGATTATCTGAATGAAATAAACTATCCATAATTTCTAAGAGATAAATTGCCAATTTTGTTAGGGGATCTAATCTGGATCCGATCCATCATGATGAAAATTCATTTGTTGCAATTTCGTCAGCATAAATGCAGTTGGTGTAGATAATGCAGTTTGGTGCAGTTGTGTCGCATATTTTGCTATGAAGGTGTGGGGCTTCTTGGATACCACTTATTTTAGTAGATAGAGACGCTGGAGCGGCATATATCCATGGCTAGCTAGGTCATCGGATTCAATATGTCTGGGTTTTAATTTATGGGGTTGAATCAAGAACGAACATGGATAAATAACAATTAGATGGTATTAAAATGAAATGAAAATATATCTTTTGATATTTTGACGTAACCAATTTATCTCTTTTTGTTTCCTAGCCTACTACTATAATTTTTAAACTATACAGAGTGTCCCAGGAATAAGTGCAAATATTTTAACTGGTAGTATAGTTCAACCCCAGAAACACGCCTATGAGTTTTTTTTCGCGAAAAAAAACATTTTGAAATTCGAAATTTTTTGAAAAATTTTTTGGAATTTTTTTTTAGTTTTTTGTTAAAAAAACATAATTTCTTGATAATATGGCAACATATGATAGGTATTAGATTAAATTTACAAGAAAGAAAATCCAGAAAATATCCAGTGGTTCTCAAAATTTTAGCAAAAAATCATTTTTTTTGGAAATTTTTAAAGTAAAATAACTCTGTTATTCTGGACTTATTTGAAAAACGATAAAGAGAAAATATGTTTCTTTTATCGAGATCTACTACCACATAAAATATTTGAACTTATTTCTGGGACACCCTGTATAATCCTAAGCAGCAGCCTAACATAATATTCGTTCTCTTAATATCTCCGGTTAGAGACAAGATAGAAAATTGCGGTTTGCGCTGATATTTTGGAAATTTTGTGCTCTATTTAACTGTGTATAGAGAAATATATCCTCCTATTTAATTTTTTTATGCAAAAGCGCAATTGTGCTGTCAAACAGCGCCCTCTAGCTACCACGAAAAAAATTATGGAAACAAAATTTATACTGGAGATCATTAAGGAAGAAAAGCTCTTTTAAACGATCTCTAGTTTGTTTAAATCGGTTAACTTAAACCAGAGTTATCCTTATTTTAATAAAAGCAAGTTTAACCTTCCCCCACTACTTTATTTTATGAGATAGAGCAAAACACTCTATATAAAAAAAATACAAATTTCTTGATGATTATAATAGTAATATTTAAAATACCTGTTCACCTGCATATTTGTGAGAAAAACCCTGTTTTCTGATTGGCTACCAGCGAAACAACCCCTAGCGGACATTTTTCGAACTTGAAAATAATTTCCAGCGATTTCTCTTGGTCGATTTACTTATTAGAATTTTTTCCCAAAGTTATACGATAAGTAGTTTCTGAGATACAGCCGGCGTCCATTCTTAGTTGGCCACCCGGTACATATAATATCTAAGCCACTGTTCTATTAATAGAGACAGGGTAAATTATTCAAAATAGCATAATTAATTTATCCAACTTGTCATATAAGAAAAACCACACATAGTTGATAAAAACGTATTTTTATATTGTCGTAATAAATCAAATTAAATATTGCTAACGGTGGTTGATACATGACAAATATCAATTTCCGCAAAATACAAAATAAAATATATTTATTTGATAAATCCATTGTGCAAAACACTTGTTTATGTGTGTATAACTACTAATTGAGCTAATAATACGGTATTTTTTCTTGCGCGATAGAAAAAATATAAATTGAATAAAGATAAACCGCAGGCAAGTGGTGTCCATCTATTTAAATAATGTTTAAACATGCTTAATCACCTATTATTAGGGTAATTAAACATGATACGTCAAACTCACACAAGAACTGAGTATTTTTAGAAGCATTAAAGAAACAGGCGTTTTTACTTTATTTATTTAGTACTAAATAAGAAATAAAACTACACAATTTTTGATAAAATTCAAGATAGTCTTCGCATATATCGGTAAAATCAGCCATGGTTTCTTCATATAAATACAAAAATTTAATGCTATAGGATGCTAATTCTAATGTCAATCCTCGCGTTTGTATAGTATTTTATATCCTAGAAGGTACAGTGGTGGCCAAAAGTATGGAAACGTTTTACTTTTTAAATATCACAGAAAATATTGCTATGCTTAAACTCTCAGGAATATAAATGAACAGCTTATCAACAAATAAAAGTATTCCAAAAAAAAAACAAAAAAAAAAAAAAAAATCTGTTTAGCAGTTTTTGTAGGAGAACAATAGATTTCTTTTGGCCAAAAGTATAGAAACCATAAATAAATACATTAAAATTATTTAGTTTAAGCTGATAAACAGTACGAGTTGCTTCAGATAAATATAAACATCATGCCCAAGTCTATATATTTCTCTACGGATTTACAAAAATAAAATAGTTGGAGTATACAAAACGAAGTTAATAAAACAGGGAACGTTTCCAAAGCTTTTAAGTCAAGAAGACAAAGAAAGTTGTGCAACAGGACAATGAAAGTAATGGAGAGAATATCAATGGGAGATCAAAGAAAAACATCCACAGACATTTCTCGAGAAATGGGTGAAAGGGGAATATCGGTGTCTGCACGCACGGTGAGAAGAAGGTTGGATGACATGGGACTTTTTGGAAGAGTTGCGGTGAAGAAACCGCTAATATCAAAGAAAAATAGGATGGCCCGCTTTAAATTTGCTCAAGATCATCTCACCTGGTCTTATCAGAAATGGAATACTGTACTGTTTAGCGACGAAAGCAAGTTTCAACTGTTTGGTAATGACGGGAGACGTTATGTCCGAAGACCAAAAGGTACACGGTACAGCCATAAGTACCAGATGCCCACAGTAAAACATGGGGGTGGGAGTATAATCGTATGGGGGTGTTTTTCTCGCTCTGGTGTTCTTGTTAAAATTGATGGGGTAATGGACCGTTTTTTGTACAAAGACATATTGGAGAATAATTGCTGCCTCATGCTGATGAAGGAATGCCACTCAGATGGTTGTTCCAGCAAGTCAATGATCCCAAGCACAAATCTCGGTTTGTTCAAAATTGGTTAAATGAACATAATGTTCCACTAATGGATTGGCCCTCACAGTCTCCGGATCTTAACCCCATAGAAAATTTATGGGACCATTTGGATAGCAAAATTCGAAGCCATTCTATTTCAAATAAAAATGAATTAAGGGAAGTGCTAAAAACAGTAAAGATTGTACGAGATTGATCGATTCGATGCCACGATGATGTAGAAAAGTAATTAATTCAAAAGGGATATTCCACTTATTATTAGTAATTTTATATTATCTTCTTGAATTTTAAACATTCTTCTTAGAATTTCATACTTTTGACTAAGAAAATATTCATAATTTTTATATATTTTTTGATAGCTGTAATTTTTTTTTATTTAAATGTATTAGGTTTAGTAGGAAATTATTTGTAGGTCACGATTATATAAGTCGTTTTATTTCATATTTTAATTTCTCAACATAAATGACAAACTAAAAAAGTTTCCATACTTATGGCCACCACTGTATATTATAAATTTGCTGACTGGAAAGTTCTGTTAGCTGGATAAAAATGTCAATACCTACATGCTAGAAATATTTTCATTAATGTTTTTTGTGTTCGTGTCTCTACATTCTACATGTGTATATATTTAAAAACAATTTCATAAATTAAAAATACTTTAAATATTTTTCTCCAGTTCATTTAGATATTATTTAATTTAAAAACTACATTCATAGAATTTCTGTTTGCTGTAGTAACAGTAATAAGCATCGATTCTCTGAACGTGGAAACACTTGAGTGTTTTTGTAAAAAAACTGACACTCATTACATTAAAATAATATTCATTTCATACAGCTCATAGAAAAATTTATTTCTATGAAAAGAATTACAGCTGGGGTTGGAACCTTTGGTGTTACAACAGCAAAATAAAACACTAGATCACCACAATACACCAAAACACTTTTACCTTTGCGTATTTTGTTGTGGATTGTTTTACAAAGATCAACTTAAGCTTAATATCAAGGTACTCACTGAACGAAAAGTCGACATAAATATAATGAAAAAGTTCATTAATATAATGAATTAAATCATTAATTTTGAGCCGATTAACGATTTCATTGGCACAATGAAAAGTAATTCATTAACTCTATGAACTTTAAGTTCATTGAATCAATGAACAGTGTTCATTAATTTGAAGAACACATTCATTGGTACAATGAACAGATTTCATTAATATAATGTTACCTAAATCATATATTAATGAACCGTATCGATAATACAATGAAATAATTTCATAACCTATTTATTACTGTTATACATTTAAAAGTCGACACTATTAGTAACTCTTGTTATACCGTATAATCGATGATGAAGATCGGTGTCATTGATATGAAATGTCATTGATAGTCATTTCCCAGCCAACTACCTGAAATAATTCAACTATAAATAGATTTCCAATTGAACAAGCCCTTGGCTACAAAGGTAACAAAATTACTAATAGTGCCGACTTACTTACGAGCACAGTAAATTTTTCCAGTAGGGATTATTAATAAAAAACAAGTGCAATAAATAATAATAATTTATTAAACTCGATATAGCATATACAAATTAAAAATTAAAAAATCGAATCGACGAAGAGAATAGTAATGTTATTATTAATTTTAGGGTAAATTATAATAAGAAAATTAATTTACCAGTCGATATCCTGAGGGATTTCTATAAAAAGACCATTTCTTCATTATATTAGCTGTATCCTGAATTTGCAACAGGCTTTCCAAGTCGCATCAAGTGGGTCCGATGTTAAATTGTCGAATTTGAGGGCTTGTAGATGGCTTGAAGGCAGGTCTCAACATCTTCTTCCGGTTCTAAAAGACGTATATCAAAATAATTAAAATGCCAAATATTAAAAGAACATTCGAATTTACCATAATCAGTTCCATGCCTCGACTTGTTACTGTTTTCCTCTTTTTGTTTTTTATCTTGAAACATATTTGGAAACCGCTGTTTTAATGAATACCAACACCAGAGATCTCACACAGCGGAATTTGATTTCAACAACCTTAACTACAATACGATAAGACTTTTATTTAAAATATTTAAAATATTGAAGAGAACACTTACCGCTCTAATGAAACTGAAGCCTCACTGAATAACTCAACCACACAAACGTTATTAAAGTGCCAAAGTAACCGATCAACATGGCGGACATTTAAGCCCTAATATTTTATTCATGATATTAATAACCGCGTACATTAATATAATGTAGTGTTCGTTAATATTAATAACATTGTTCATTGTCACAATGTACAACTCATTAATCAATGATTTAGTACATTAATACCTATAATGAATATGTGTTTATTAAAGTTTCGCACTATCATTATATTAATGAAAATCTTACATTAATTTGTTAACCAGATTTTCATTATATTGATGAAATTAGATTCATAGTATTAATAAATCGGACATCGATCTATGATTAACAAATCATTATATTAATACAAAATCATTGTCCCAATGAAACAACAGTTAATAACCAATGTTCATTAATATTATGAACAATATTTTTTTTTTTTTTTTTTTTTATTGATATTTTGAATAATTTTAAATGAAATTTTAGTTTCAATGAGGTCAGTTTAATACAACGTTGTTAACATAGGAGTACAAAAAAATTATATACAGAACTATTTTTAAGTTCTTTGATTTTACTTCATCGGGTAACTGTCATTAGGTACAGCAAGACATTCTTCCAAAAACCTAACTCTAAAACAACAAAAGAACTGCTAAATCTTAGCAAGAAAAAAGTGCATATTACAACATGTTCGTTGATGGGATACATAGCTGTCAAGTGCTAAACAAGCTCCACCTGTATCAAGGAATTCTTCTCAAAAATGAAATGAACGAATTGATTAAAATATATTTCTTTCCCACTCTCTTCAAAACTATATCAGTTGACGTGAGGACTTGACGATTTTTTTTTCTATTTGACAATGTTATTTTTAAAACGAGTTAACAACAGCGCAAAATGATTGTTGTTTTTTTCTTACGACACTATCTATTACTGAAAGAGGCACGTATCCAGATAAGTTGAATACATTGTACGATATCTTTAAATATTTCTACAATATTAAGAGAGAAAAATACGATTTACGATTAAGAAATTGCGAAATGTATCGTAATATAATACAGAAATTAGATCAAATATAAAAAAATATTGTTTAAAATTTAATTAATGCTTGAATTTATTCAAAATCAAATTGATTTTATAGATTTTCATGTATTTTTTTTCTCAAATTTTGAGAATGCACCGTAACAGAATAAAGTGGATAGGACAAGACCCAGGTAATAGATGTCCTCTACAGAGTCAAATCCCCTAAGTGGCAATAGGCAGGACACCTGGCAAGAAGGACAGACAACAGATGGATCACAGAAGTTACAGCATGGTACCAATAAGAAATTAAGAAGACCCAAAAAGACCGAATCTGTGATGGGACCATGATATTAGATTAGCTGGGATAACTTGGGGCCACATAGCCAACAATGACAACAATGGACCCAACTACAAAGGGGGTATCGAAATATGTGACGGAGGCTAACCATAATAATTGGAAATGGTTGAATAAGCTGAAAATGATGATATCTAGCTTTTAATGCAGCAGCTTACAGCTTCATCTTCTGTCTTCGAGTGCTCTATGATCGTTTCTTCAATTGTTTTATTCAATTTCTTGCTCACTACCTCTTAATTTAAAAAAATCGATGAGAGCTTGTACAAACAACGTCGCTCGCATTTATCATTGGAACAACACCTATCATCATCATCATCATCACGCAGCCCCCTTTCACGTCCATATTTGAACATAGGCCTCCTCAAAACGTCTCCAGTTCTCGCGGTTTTTAGCTGTTGCAATCCAGTTAGTTGGTATTCGTTTCAGGTCGTCGGTCCATCGGGTGGGAGGTCTGCCTTGGCTACGGTTGTCGGCTCTTGGTCTCCACTCTATAAGTCTTTTGGTCCGTCTCCCGTCTGCCATTCTAGCAATGTGTCGAGCCCATCTCCACTTTTGTTTTGTGATTCGCTGGATAATGTCATCCACTCCCGTACGTCGGCGTATTCATTTCTTACTCGATCTCTACTCTTACCCGCCTCTGTGTCACTCTCAATTTTTCTGCGGTTGCTTTTGTTAGAGTGAGTGTCTCTGCGCCATAGGTCAAAACTGGGAGGATACATTGGTTAAAGCCTTTCTTTTCAGGTGTATTGGGATATTTACTCTAAAGATGTCCCTCATTTTTCCGTAAACCGCCCATCCCAAGGTAATTCGTCTAGCCAGTTCACAGGTTTGGTTATCTCTGCTTATTTTTATCTCATGGCCCAAGTATACATATTCGTGGACTAATTCTATTCTGTTGTTGTGAATTTGTATGTGTTCGCTGGGCACCATATTATTCATTATCTTAGTCTTGTCAAAATGTATTGTTAGTTCAATCTCGTGTAATGCATCGTTAAGTTCTTGAAGCATGTCTGATTTCTCCCAGACTATCTGACACTATAACGATATCATCCGCAAAGCGTAGGTGGTTGAGTCTCTCTTCATCGATAACTATTCCTTTTGTTGCCAAGCCAGCATTTTGAATGCATGCTCAAGAACAGTAATAAACAATTTTGGCGACATGGTATCGCCCTGCCTAACTCCCCTTTTTATTTTTATCTGCTAGTTGTGGAATGTAAATTTACAGTTGTTGTAGCATTGTCATATATGTTTTTATTATGTTACAATATCGATGGTCGATTCTACATTCTTTTAGCGCTGTTAGGATGGCCGGTAATTCTATCGTATCGAACGCTTTTTTAAAATCGACAAATATCAGTGCTAGGGACGATTGTATTCGATGGTTTCTATTGAGTTTTTAAACACTACAGATGATCGTTGGTACCAAATTCGGAACAGAAACCAGCTTGCTCTTCAGGTTGGTAGAAGTCCAATTTTGCCTCTTGTCTATTTGTTATAATTCAGGTATATAGTTTATAAAGATGGTTAAGAAGGCTAATTGGTGTGTAATTTTCCAGGTCTGCTATGTCTCCTTTTTTATGTGAGAGGATAATTATTGAGTTATTCCACTTAGTAGGGATATTTTGATTTTCCAAACAGAGATTGAACAGCCGTTGAATATTGGTCATTAATACTGTTCCTCCCATCTTTATCGCTTCTCTGAACAACACCTATAGGGGAGACAAACTTGTTAAGATGGGACTTGCACATCGAAGATTTATCAAAGCAACTATGCTCTGCCTGTTTTGCACTAGATCAGTTTCTAAAGAATTTAATTTATACCAACCTCTAGAATAGTCTATGATGCCTTTCGTCTGCAAAGGACAATTAAAAAGACAGGTAAAAGCAATAGATCGAAGCAATAAACCGATCATGGCGAGATGTCAAATCAGTTGTCAATTACCCAATCCGCTGGAGAGCGTTTATGCTCCACGTAGGAGTAAAGGTCAAAATGAATAAAAATGGATGTCTTAATCTACACTAATATCTATACCCCAATATATAAAATCCTTAAGTGACTGACATACTGATTAATCACGATCCTGCTCAAACTACTCAACGTAAGTAGCTCAATTTTTGGCATACAGGTTGATTCTAGGGTGTAGAGGTTCGATAGAAGGATTTTCGAAATTCCACTTCAAGAGGGTGAAACCACCCCTCAAATATTACAAGACTTTTATTTTAAAAAACGGTCAAGTTCCGAAAAAACGCTTAAACTTACGTATATTTATTTTGTTTTACATACTTTAAGATTTTTTTTAAAAATGTATACAGGGTGTTTCGAAAAATCTGGTCATTGATTAATCACGATCCTGCTTAAAGCGCTTGACTTAAAAAGCTGATTTTGGAAAAACAGATTGACTTTTAGGGTGTACAGGTTCGATGAAGGAATTTTTTAGAAACTCGAATTCTAGGGTGAAACTATCCCTCAAATATTAAATATTTTTTATTTAAAAACCGGTGAGTTTTCCGGAAAACTCTCTTAAACACGTATATTTATTTTGTTGTTTACATATTTTTAAGATTTTTATAAATTTATACAGGGTGTTTCCATAAAATATGACCATTAGTAATCACGATTCTGCTTAAACTGCTTGACGTTTTAAAGCTGATTTTTTGGCAAACAGTTGACTATGGGGTGTAGAGGTTCGATAAGGAGGGGTTTCTCAGGTCTCAAATTCCAAAGAGGGTGCTTGCCCCTCAAATATTACAATATTTGGTTAGTCTTTCGGGAAAACGCTTGGACAAGCATAATTTATTTGTTTTTTTACAAATTTTGAAATTTTAAAAATCATACAGAATGTTCCAAAAAGTTGTGTAATTTCTTTACCAAGATTCTGCTTAAACTGCTTGACGGAAAAAAGCTTATTTTTTTGGCAAACGGATTTTTGAAAATCAAATTCCAACGAGATGAAACTACCCCTCAAATATTTTTTTTTGATTTATTATAATAATATCATATATTGTTTTCTCATGCTGACATAAATGTGAGAAAATTTTATCCAGTTTGTATGTTAATGGAAATTCTTGCTTTGCTTTATCAGCACCATTACAAATGATTAATTCGACGCGAACGAAGTCGCTGGTACGCGCAAGTTAGTCTATAATATCCAATAAATCAAAGTTAAACAAAATCATACCAAAACGCAAGTGACACCAAAACACCCACGTCACTGGAGTAGAAAAAATTAATATATCATATTATAGTAAATAAGACTAAACAAAAAAAGTGGTCTTATTCTTAAGCAAAAAACTGGTCAACCTTGTCAAGGTCGATGGGTGTGTTTTGTACAAAGTCGAAGTTTTATGCAAACTATCCGTCTTTATACTTATACACACGTACACGCAAATTCACCTAGGCTGCACCACCTGCACCTGGGAAGTCTGTTTAAGAAACGCCGTGGCCATAACTCCTGCCGATCGTGTAGGCCGAGAAAGCAAAATTACAGAGTAGAAAATGGCGAGAATTAGACGCGAAAAAAGTCGAGAAAATGGCGAGAATTCCGTTTAAGCATGATAGTAAAAACACGGTAACAGTTTTTGTTTGAGTTTAAATCGGCACGATATTTACAAAAGAAGAAGAGGTATTGTTATTATTTAAAAAACTGTCCCAAATACTTCTCTGGATTTCCTTGAGCTAAAACATTACTAGCTTCAGAGTATTTTGGTCTAAAAACCGACTGACCATAAGTCGACAATTCAAACTTCAGTAAATACCTATTTTTACAGTCAAGCAATCAGTTGCTGAGATGATAGTCTAAGAGCTGAGTGGTAATTTTGAGCCGGTATTTGAGGCAGATTGATAACTTGTCAATTACTTCTTTTATGATAGCTAAACACTGTACTGACTTATTATTCAAAAGCCGTTGATACTGAGTTGATCGCGTTTAGTGCTACTTGACTATCGGATAAGATGGCTGTTTGTTGATTTCCGGTTTTCGATAGTTCCTATATCTAAGATAATTAGTGCGCATCTTTCTATAACGTAGATTTCTACCTAATAGGATGCTGGGGTAGGTACCCATTGATTCGGAGTATTTAGTTTTCGGCCTAAATACTCCTACTCTGTCCCTGCTCTGGTTTTGGAAGCATCAGTATAACACGTTGTAATACAGCATGTAAAAAACCATACCATGTATTTTACATGCTGAGCAAACGTTTCTTCCTATACAACAGTGAGGTGTTTCTCAAGGTTGTAATTTCTTGGTATGTCATCCACTGAGAATCCAAAATTTTCTTTGATTTAATTAAGAACAATCTTCGGATTGCCACGGGGTTTTTAATTTCATTTAAAATAGCTTTAGATCGGCAAAAATCGCCTTTTTTGTGTTAGCACACAGTTCAGTAGTAATTTAAAGTATTCGAAATATCTGTGAGTACCAGGGGTGGATGGGGAAGTGGAAACCGGCCCGGGAATAACAGGCAACCGGCCCGAATCCACAAAAACAAAATGGCCATAACGAAGAAACATATTTTATTTATTAATATACAGGGTGTCCCAGAAATAAGTGCAAGTATTTTAACTGGTAGTATAGTTCGGCCTCAGAAACACGCCTATCAGTTTTTTTTGCGAAAATTTGGAATTTTTTGAAGAAATTTTTGGAATTTTTTAGTTTTAAGTTAAGAAAACATAATTTCTTGATAATTTGACAACTAACAATAGTTAGTAGATTAAATTTACATGAAAGAAAATACAGAAAAGATCCAGTGGTTCTCAAAATTTAAGCAAAAAAGCATTTTTTGTTTAAATTTTCAAAGTAAAATACCTCGGTTATTTTGGGCTTACTTGAAAAACGGTAAAGAGAAAAAATGTTTCTTTTGACCAAATCTACCCCCTTAAAATACTTGCACTTATTTCTGGGACACCCTGGGTAAGGGTCAAATCACCCTGGGTAAGGGTGATTTTCGCTCGGGCGAAAAACTCTTTTGCCTCCGATTTTTTAAAAATATTGAAATTGTCTTGATCTAAATTTTTATAAAGATCAATATCGGGTCGGACATCTGAATTCTTACTAGAAAATAGCTCAGTTTCACAGGGTTTTATTTCCATTATCGATAACATTTGATCTTGAATATGCTACGATTTTGAATCACGGTTTTGAGAAACTTTAAGACTTCCTGATTCATTCAGTTCAGCAGCTGGCCCAATCCTCTGTGAAATACATTATTTTTAGATTTTCAGGTATATACTTTCTTACAGATTTAGAAAGAAAGTCTCTCTTTTCTGGTACAGCAACAGCCTCGTCATGTATACGTGTCTTAATTTTGGTATAATTCTCATCACGTAACTTTTCCTAGTTTCTACATTTGGCATCTTGTATTATAATGCCATGACTCAAACGAGAAAACCTAGGCAATACCTAAGCAGTGGATTTTAATGTGTTTTAATAAAAGAATATTTGTAAAACTATACAGAATGAGTCTTAAATAAGCGCAAATATTTTCAGGGGTGGTATATTATGTCACCAACAGGGGTCACCACCAGGTGCCAGGATACGTCTATGAGTTTTTTTTGTAAAAAAAAAGATGTTAAAAATCGTGCTTTTTTTTTAATTTTTCCTATATATTTTAGAAAAATTTTTAGAACTTCCTGGTCACTGCAAATTTTCCCACAGTATAGTTTCTTAATTTTTGATATTACGGCACAAAAAGAGATGCAAATACAAAAAGATTTAGGTGGCAATTTTTTTTTTAAAAATCAGTTTTTTTTTAAATTCAAACTTTAATAACGCGGTTATTTTGGATTACTTATTTGAAACACGGTAAAGAGAATATAGTATGTTTCTTTTATTCATATCTACCAGCCCTGAAAATATTTGCACAAAGCAAACAAAAAAAAACATTTCAAATGGAACAACAAACAAAATTATTAGATGTTTTTTAAAATTATAAGTGTCCCATAGGAAAACATCTAACAATAGTTATTTTAAAAATGGGTGTTTATGTTTAAAAGCAACTAATCATTATATTGATGCAAACTGATTAGTTAGTTAGGCAGTCACTAGAACCTTACGTAATTTTAGTTAAAAGATTAACCATTTAATTTTTGCTAAATCAATCTTTTTTTGAGTTCTGATCGGGACCGGCCCACCGGCCCACCGGGAATTTTCCCGTTTTCCTATATGGCCCATCCACCCCTGGTGAGTACCTATATTTGCGTTTGGTCAGAAAATAATATAATTTCATATGTACCTACGTCAATAAATATATGAATATTTAAAACAACACTGTATATCTGGTTTCGTTTGCTTCTAGAAAAACTAGTTCTATTTACATGCAATTATACTAATTAAAAACTGTCCTTACCTGCTAGTTTTTTTATTGAACGACCAGATTTATCTGTGGTTTATATAATAAGGGTTTTCTTGTTGGAAAATTTTTATGTGAATATTAATTGTCTATGGTGACATTAATGGTTGTTGTTTGAATATTTATTTCATACATCCACACTGAAAAAATCGTTACAAATAAATAAACAAAAATGTATGGGTATATATCGGACATATTATTATGTATAAAAAACTATATACCGAGTGTCCCAATTAGTGGGTGGAAATAACGCTACTGTTTATTGTTGGAATCAAAGTAAGTTCGTTAAGAACAAATTACCTCTATACAAAATTGCTTCGTTTGTCAGTTAGAGGGAATGAACATTTAAAAAATAAACATTTTATAAGAGAAAAAAAAAATAAAAATATAAAAAAAATAAATAAAAATAAAAATATAAAAAAATAAATAAAAATAAATCTGTTTCAAACTTTCACTGCTAAAATTCTTCAATTTTTCATCCAATATTCTTTGTCTCTCTTTGGAAATCATCGTATTTTCTGAGGAATCATTTACATATTCCTCATTACACACCTCTTCAATTATCACCTGTCAATGACCACGTTGGATTATTCGTCTGAATATATTCAATCACGCGCAACAATGTAGGCTTATAATAATAATGTTTCGATAGGCAAAGCAAAAATGCAAAAGTCTAATTATTCACGCCTGTGAAGTTATTTTGCCGCACCCCAAAATATAAAATATCTATTCTTAGACCTAGACACTATTCTGCAGATTATAATAAGTTTATTTTGTGATGCTTGACCTGATCTAATTCATCATATTATATGATTTAATTAATTTGTTAATATAGACGCATTTATTGGTTAGAATTTTTGTTATAGAATAGTGATGTTCTTTTCATCAATCTATTTATAGTTATATTAATATTATGGTGTGTGCAATAATTATTTAAAAAGTTGGTTATTGTAATTTTTTTGTTTGGTTGGCAAATAAAGCAAAAATAAGTGCAAATATTTTTAGGGATTGTATATTTCGACCCCAGAAACACGATGATTTTTTTTTAAATTTGGAACTTTTTGAAAAAAAAAATGGAAACTTCTTTAGTTTTTAGTAAAATATAATTTGTTGATAATATGGTTGTAGATTAAAATTTCAAGGAAGAAAATCCAGAAAAGAGTCAGTGGTTCTCAAAATTTTAGCAAAAAAAGGAAATTTTCAAAGTAAAATAACTCGGTATTTTGGATTTGTTTGAAAAACAGTAAAGAAAAAATGTATGTTGGTATATGTTTCTTTTATCGAGATCTACCAGCCCTGAAAATATTTGCACTTATTTAAAACTCACCCTGTATAGTGTGATTATTTTTTTGACGATATTTAAATTCGTTTCCCGCATATTAATCGTAAGACTACTCAAAACGAGATGAGAAATAAATGGATAAGATCTGAAGGTTTAATTGAATAAATAATGTATTAAAAGATATACAGTATGTCCCCGGATTTTGTCTTTACAAGAGGAAAAACTTTTTTATTATTGACATTTTCAGAAAAATGAATTCTTCATAAAAAATGTTGCTTATTCTAAAATGGTTAATACCGTTAATACATTTCCGAATTTCCATACCGTTTAACAGAAAATAAAAAAAAACATGAAAATATGGTTCCATTTTTTCTAAGCTAATACCATTTTGATTTCATTCTTTGGTAGATGGTTATTAATAATTTTAATTAACGTCATATTTTTTGCTGTTCAAAATTAGTGGTAGACATCTTCAATTAATAAAAAAAGTTATCACACTTTTAACTTTTCCCCTAAAATTATACTTCAAATTACCTACTTAGTTATACTTCCTTTTCAAAATTACACTTCAAGGTTTGCGAGAAATGTCATTTTGGCCTTTAATTATCTTCCGTCAAGAGAAATTGTAGTTAGAAATCAAAAATTGATTGTTCTATAAGGTAAATATTAGGCTTTCTCTATGGGTACAACTGTTGTATCCTAGCAAGTTGTTGTAGGATATTCTATTAATTTTAATTGTGGTTTTAAACATTGTGAATAATAGTAGGTGACTAAAAACTATAAAGTGTAATGGAAACCACTAATTTATTATATATAACTATTATATAACTATTTGCGAGGATCCTAATGAAGCTTTAACCTATTACTGCTATTAGAATGTAAAAAACAAAAAATTCTCATTACAGAGTTGTCTAATAAAACAATATGGACAGCAAAAAACTCTAGTTTGTAACTCGTATTTCCACTGACATTTCAGATTGTCAAAGCGCTACGAAATAATTAAGGAAAAACCGTACCCACATACAATTACACCTTTCGCAACTGCGTGTCAACATTGTAACAATATCTCTCATAAAACGACCTATAAATTTGATATTTATCATCTAAAAACCAACCTCATTATTGTGCCATTAACCCATGAAAATATTTTAATAAATCACTTCTTATGGTTGGTAAGTACCGTACCTCGATCCTGTTTATTATTATTATTATTTAATAATATTGTTATTTAAACCATGTGTCAATGTAGTAACGAAACCAACGTATTGTACAGGCTACCTTAACTAAAATCTAACGAAACTATTAAACTTGATATATGATCAAGTTTTTCGTTATTGGATACTACACAGAGAAAAAATATTCCATGGTTTAGCAAGGGATTTGTCGGTCGAAAGCATGGACAGGGATAGGAGTATTAGGACCTAAAACTAAATACTCGAACCAATGAGCTTTATACATACAGCAGCCTTCAGGAAACGTAGGCTATTGAAAGATATCTACAATTTGTTTTCTTTAGATAGGAACTTTTCTTATCGGAAACAAGAATTAGCCATCTTACATATACATGCAGCCTACCATTACTCGCTGACGAATATTCGACACGCAATAGAAGATGGTCACGCAAGGCGTTTTTCTTTCATGAGCTTTCTGTGACAAAGCCCGATACGTGATGTTATCTATCTACCACACTCCGGATATTCCCTTAAATCTCGTTGCTGTGTTGCCTCTTTACTTTTTGGTTATCGCTGTTAAGTGAGTTTACTGGTCTTCTCCATCCCGTTCTATTGTGAACTGCTTCTTCCACTCATTCCTGCTTGTTAATCCCCTTTAAGTTTTCATTAGGAAAATATCCTTGTACCTTTTAGGTTGTCCAACCGGGCCTCCTCTTACCGTCACAAGCTCCGCCGGCAAAGCAGAAACTTTGGTATGCGGTTTTCTTGCATTCTGCATAAGTGACCAGCCCATCTTAAGCGGAATTTTGTAATCGTGACTTCAACTCTCTTTGCAGCTAGCTTTTTCAAGGGTCGATACGTTTCAGACAGAATCAGACACATTTTATTTTTAAGGTATAGCTTTCTAGTCGGAATTATTATCGTTCGTACATTGCAAGTTTCGTTTGTGTTCAGATCATGATTGTAGAAAACCCTGTTTTTAATTCAGAATGGTCTTGAGGCACTTCACTAATCCTGTACTTTGAATTTCAGAGTCCTAGATATTGGCCTTTCGAGAATCAAACTGCCAGGAGTAATTAGATTCCATACATATTCCAATAGGTTTCTCCGGTTTTGAATTTTAGTTTTATCGATGTTCACTTTAAGGCCCAAAGCATTGTATGCTCATGTATATGTGTTTAACATTTCTTGCAATTTCTGTAACGTATTTTACAGCTAGAGCACAGTCATCAGAGTATTGAAATTCTGTGATGAATTATTTTATACGTGTTTTTACCCTAAGTCTTTTTATGTTGACCGCCGTCGTATCTGTATCTAATGCCAAACCTCTCTCCTGCAGTTTGCTGTCCACTATAATGGGGAGCGCTTCCATGAATAATGAATATATTGAATGGGAGGCGCTAAGACCCTGCCTAACAAGTCCTTGCAATTAAAGCAGCATTAAAAGCGATCAACTACCGAGAGTAACCATCAATTCGAGTTGGTCAAAGAATGCTAATAGGAAACTGAACAAATTAGTCAAAGAAAATAAAGTCCAACTACTCTAGGTGCAGGTCCACCCCAGGGGGATAGAAGGCAATAAAAGTGAAATGATCTAGCTAGAAAGGGCAAAGAACACTTCACTAACTGGACCCAGGGCCCGGATTCTGTAACTTTGACATAAAACGTTACGCTTTCAAAGCGGTAAGCGATAGTATTCGATTAGCGGAGCGCCAAGCAGTCGATTTTTGGTATTCTCGTTGCCATGCGAATCGTGTTCTAGATACGCGTTGGGCACATATTGGCAACATCACAATTTCTAATGTAACTAATAGTCAAAAGTTGATAACTGACGGATGTAGCAATGAAAAATGTCAATGTTACGTGAATTTCATACCCTATTGTTGAGTTATGTCAAGCTATTTTTCTATGAATATGTCATTATTCTTATTATATGAGGGAAGTGTTGAAGACTCTTCCCAGCATTTTCGATGTTTGAAGACAGTATTTATAGCTGCCAAGTGGTAAATTATCAATTACTTATTGAGGAATTTATAGAAGAAGTGGTAATTTTCACTAAGAGCAAGATAACGCACAAAATCACAATTTTTTCGATTTTCACTGACAGCTCGACAAGCAAAACGATCCCTTAAGGCAACCGTTTTTCAAGCGCTCAAACGCAATCAGTAATGACGCTGAGCGCGTCAGACTAGAATACCGAAATCGTTAATTAAGTGCGCGCTAAGCGGAAATTAACGTCATATACGCTGAGCGTCTAAAACTGGATTTATAAACTCGGAGGTTGGCGTTCAGTTGAGGTTCAGTTGCAGTTGGATGTTCGCGGTAGTTGAGGTTCAATATTTTTGCATTTATAAACTGTCAGTTTCGGTTGTAGGTTACTTTCGATTTAAAAATACTTTTGGTATTTGTCAAAGTTCAAACATAGTAATCCACGATTACGCAAAATATAAACACCACATTAACAGAAATAATGAAACACCCAATAAGGGGTCATTTTCCAATGCATCGGCGTACTGTGCTTCACGTGATCGACAGGTGCTTATTCATTGGCTGTCGCCGAACGTTGCCAGCGGTCGCCAACTGCCTGCAACTGCCGACATAAACATTGACCATCTTTGAACTCCGCTGAACGTAAAACGAACTGCCAACTTTTCGAACAACTGACTTTATAAATGCGCGCGTTTATTTCATAGCGTTGAACATTTTCAACGGCAACTGAACCTCAACACCCGAGTTTATAAATCAGCTTAAAGCGCTTAGCGTTTTCAAAGTTGGGATACAGGCGAGGCCGTTCTGCTTCACTGGAAATCATCTTAAAGTAAGAGTGGGACCTAGAGACTCCATCCGTAATCTGGATAGGAATCCCCTCCGGAATCCTCAAACGATTCTAAAGAACTGTTTCAAAGGAATTTTCTCAGAACTTACAACAGAGAAAAATCAAGATTTTCCCCTTAATTTTTGAAGTAAGAACAATCCTCGGATTTTCATGGGGTTTGCCTCCTCATTGCCTCCTCAACGAACACCTCGGTAGAGGTGAAGCTCAGAAACAACGACGACTACATATTCCTGCGGAAAATGGGGAAACACTTCATCGCTAAGTGCGCCAAGACGACAACCGTTCGTACATACTTTGGTACTGATGTCGGAGATGAAACGCTGGCCTCTATTGGAGCTGTCTCGGACACTGGCTTTTGGTTTGGTTAAGGTTAGGTTGTAAGAATGAAACTGGATGATGAGTTATAACTGCAGAAAGAAGATATCGTTACTCAAAATCAAGAAGGGAACTACACAACAAAAATAATCTATAAAGGTCGCGGTGGTTAACGTCCGTCCGTAAACAGAATTCCAGTACCCATACATGAACTAGAGGAAATAAGAAAACCAGATGCAACATCAGATTAAAATCGACAACATAAAAAGTAATGGTATAGATCGATTTAAATTATAATCGATACTATCCGCACTTGGATCTTAAGTCGGTTAAAGAGCTATTTGCATAGTTGCCGGTTATCATAGAATCGCCAATAAGGTTCTTTAAGTCAGTTAGAAAAATGAACATTTTTTTTTTTGTTAAATTTACATAATTATTCTTTTAAAACTGGTGATAGATACTGTATTTGATATAAATTAACTTTTAGTTACGTAATGGAGGGGCGCGATTTTAAATTCAATTGTTTCCAACGATGAACATATTCAGCGCCGGGCTGACTAACTGGAATTTAAATTTCTCGCTGGGGATTCAGGTGGTAGCTCTGCGGTAAAAAAATGTCAACGAGACATTGTATTACGAGACTTTGACGAGATTAAAGTTTTTGGATTTACCGTGCTGGATCTGCGGGATCGACATATTACTACTGGGTAACCGAATTGATCTCAATCAAGATCAATCCGCTTCGTTCCGGGCCGTTGCGTCGACGCTCGGAACCAGGGGATTCCCCCGGCAGCCATTAAAATAGAATTAGAAGTAAAACGGGTTAGTTATTAGAATTCTTTCTGGCGTATGTGAAGTGAAGAAAAGCGTTTAATTAGTACTTGTGGACAATTTCGTCAAATAAACCGCCGGACATAATTATCGGGACAAGCAAATTTTTAGGGTAAATTTAAAGTTGAATATCTCCTGAACTAAAAAAGATTTTTGGATACGGTTTGGACCAGGTTTTAGATGCACCTATTGTGATTAAGATGCTATGTGGGTTTCGAAAATATATTTAGTAAATTCTCATTATACAGGGTGTTTTATTTTTTTTTTTTTTTTTTTTTTTTTTTTTAAATTTACAATTTTTAAAAAGTGAGGTACACCAAGTACACCACTAATCTGTATTGAGTAGAAAAAAACAATTAAATGGTTTTTAATTTTTTTAAGGAAAATACGGTTTTTACGCAATTTAGTCATGCAATATGGTCCTAAATAGTACAAAAGCTTTGTACATTCTACGCTATGCCAAAAATTATTCCTTATAGAGTGTATCTAAAAGCAGATAACTACACAAGTTAAAAAAAACTCCAACATCAGAATAATATTTTATTTATAAAATAGAGTAGATAAATTATAATAAAATTTAAGCTTATTTAATATTAAATATATTTTTTGAACACTCTGTATACATCAGTTCAAATTTCCGTACATCTACTTTAAGATACACATATATTAATATATTATGGGCCTATGCAAAATGTACAATGCCTTTTGTACCATTTAGGACCAAATGTATGACTATTGTTTACAGTTCCGCAATTTTGCGGATCCGGAGGATTGATTGCTTTAATCCAGCGGGTTTGCGGGATTGAGATTTTGGTGCTGGATTGCATTCCCTAATTGGTGTTGTGATACCTTAAAGCTTAACATTTTTATTAGCTACCGTGCAGCCGAACATTGTTCTTTAGAACCCTTTTAGTGCTTTAAGTGTACAAAATAGCTTAATACGGTAAAAAACTCATCGCTAATTTATTAGAATATTTTGAACGGGAAGGCAGTGGTAATGGCCCTTTATATCCCTTTATGTGCTGTTAAGGGGGTGAGTTTTGTTGATATAAATAATAACTGTTTATATTTATAATTAATTTATTTTTGTTTCAAAAAAAAAATATTTTTGATTAAAAGAAAATATATATAAAAGTGGGCAAATGCTGTGCCGGTCAAGTTTAATCACGTGATTAAAAAGCTTATTTGAACTATATTATGTTTATATTCATGAATTAGAGACCGAATCTACATCACTAAATACCATTTTGAGAGGTTTTTTTGACATTTGAATCCTAATTAGAATTTTGCAGATTTCTTGAGATTATTTTATATTATTTTTGTTTATTTTATAACCGCTTTGATGCAAAATGTACAAAGTTGGAAAAGCATTGTGTCACGACTTTAATTAGAGAAAGATTATTACGAATCTCTTAGAAAAAAGCTTTATTAGATATAGTTATTGTGCAGCGTACCTACGATCTTTTCAGGCAATGTATTTTAGTTATGACAAAATCATATATTGATAAACTATTGGCAACGTTGGGAGAATATAGTAGCGGTAAAAAGAAATTCAAAATAAAGACGTCTTACTGAATAGAAGCCATAGAAATCAAGACTGCGTTCTAGATATGCATATATGGATGTGTTGATTTATTTGATATGTGGATGTGTTCTATTTATACAATAAAAAAGATCTAGGTATTTCACTAGGTAATAATAAAATATCTTAATTAAACCATTTGTTATAATACTTGAGTTTACCGTAAAGATATGTAGTAATATGATACCACAGAGTACAACATAAAGAAATGTATATTATATAAATAAAAAAGTAATAGACATAGATCAAAATGTAATTGTCGGTATGATATTATGACAATAGTCACCTAAGCCGTGATCAAGGGCCGTGATATTGAAAAATAATATTAAAAAAGTAACGATAATTGAAAAATTTGCAAATAGTTAGTGGCAAGTTCATTTCACTTTAAAATTAACCAGGAGATTTTGTTGACCTGTACCAAAAAATTATACTGATCGAAAATAATGTTTTTATGAAAATTTGCTAACGAAATTATTGTACAGGGTGTTTAGTTAGGGTAAAAAATAACTCATCGATACTACTATAGCTGTCCAACGAGAAGATCCTTGACGGTGATAGATGTCTGTCATTTTAATTTCAAAGTAGTTTATTTTATTTTACAAAGAAATAAGTTGGTATTACTGGAACGCATAGCAGGAAATTAATATATGTATTTAAAATTTGACTGACAAGTAACTTCAAAATATTGTGAAAAACTGTATAAAACTGAAAAATATAATCGAGTTATTTTATTTAATAAAACGGTATAAAAAGTTAATACAAAACGCAGGGTAATTTGACAAAAGTTGTCAGAAAATTATAACCTATAATTTGGCAAGACTTTGACAAACGTCAAAATCTAAAGGCGAGTTCATGCGCATCGGCGTCCGTTTGTCGTTCATCATCCGTCAAACCAATGGAAATACGATTCGTCATTTTTGAAATAAACCAATAAAACTGGATAAAAACAACAAGTGACGACGTATGGATGAATTTATATTTAAACCCATCCATAGTTAACTTAAAAAAAATTATTAGAAACTTTTTTAGTAAAATAAATAGATTGGTATAGACGTCATCTGCTTTTCTTCTGTCATCGTCTGTCGAAATCTACCTGAGAAAAAAAACAGAGTACATATACACACACCGGAAAAAATCTAGGGATATCATTTATTAAAGTTAAAAATAAATGTTTTAAATAAACAACCACATATTTTAGGTCGATTCTTTCTACTTCGATTGAAACGAAGTAGCCACCAGTTATTTTAAATTTGGGATATTTGCAGAAGTTCAGCATTTTTTGTCAAAATGTATAAAAAGCACCTAGCATCAATTGTTCAAATTTAACCTGTACTGGCTGTTTTTATGACAAACAAAAAACTTGATCATCAATCAACTGACCAAAATTCATTCAAATGACTCTGTTTAGTATTAAACGACATTATGGAGCGTAGACATCTTAACAGAGACGAAATGCTAAGAGCCATGGGTATGCTCGAAGCTGGAATGTGTAAAATCGACGTAGCTAGAGCATTAAACACAACGCAAAGTGTAATATCGCGATTAAGCGCACGCTACCGTGAAAGTGGTGATGTTGCTGAAAGGCACACAGGCGACATCGCATTACTACCCTCAGCAAGATCATTTTTTGCAATTAAATGCTTGACGCCGACCGACTCTTACAGCACCAGAGCTTAGTTTAATCTCCAGGTAACACATAATGTAAACTTTAGTCCTGACACTGTTCGCAATAGATTAAGAGAGGTCAACTTAAGAAGCAGACGCCCCTGGGGAGCTCAACCCTTAACGAGAGGAAATCGAGAGGTACGGATGATGAGTCACGCTTGGAATTCATCCGGATTCGAGAAAGCTTAGGGTATGGAGAGAACCGGGAAATCTTATTCGGTTGGATCATGTTCAGGAAGTGCACCCTTATCAAGGTGGAACAGTTATGGTCTGGGAGGAGTCCAGTTAGGCCGAAAAACCGATCTCTTTTTCTTGAAAGGTTTCTTTGAACAGGAATCACATATCGTGATTTAATTTTTGAGCTTGTCGTGTTACCATATGCCAATAATTTTGGGAGAAACTTCATTATCATGCATGACAATGCACGGCCTCATACAGCCAGAGTGGTTAGTGAGTTTATCAATGCTCATCAATTAAACATCTTACCTGGCCGGCACAATTTCCTGACCTCAACCCCATCGAGCACGCATGGGACGCGGTCCAAAGAAGAATTTTGAGAATGGGTATGCCTCGTGAAACTGGTAGGGATCTGGTTCGGGCCGTAATGCAGCGTGGCAGGCTGTACCTCAAGAAGAGATCGACAACCTGATCAGGAGCATGGAGAGACGACGTAGGGCTGTAATGAACAGTAGAGGAGGCCATTTTTTAAGTAAAAATGGTTTTATCTTTTTTTAATTCACAGTTTAGAATTTAAAAAAAATGTGTGTATTTTTTTTCAAATCAATAAAAATCAAGGTAAATTTGAAAAATTCGGTAAATTTCGTATTTTTATTTTCAATACGTCCTTGTAAACTATTTGTTTATTTTAATTTTATTATATCAGAAAAGCAAATAATAAAATTACTGACGATGGCTGCATAAAATTGTAATATTCCTAGACTTTTCCGGTGTGTGTATAATACTACTATAAGCTAAATAATAAAGTTTATAAGTTTCCTCAATAGCCTGCAAATTTGTGAAATAAACTAAAATACACACACTTTATGCAAATGCCTAATAATGTTAACGCTTAAATTTAGTTAAGAAGAGAAAACATTTTGAACCTAACTAACAATTTATATTTATAGTGGTTTCCAGTAATTTTGTTAAATTATACGAATATTCTAGTTGATTATTTGAAATAAATATGACGATGTCCTTCAATGAAAATGTGAGTTGCTTAACTCTAATAATTCTAATTCTGGGCTAGCAAATGAACTAAATGCTTTACATAGACCGTTATTCAGAAGCTACAAACCTATCGATGGAAATATGTATGAAAATTTACTTCCTAACACACAACCAGAGGATATTGGGATCCAGGTACAGCATGAAGTTTATTATAATGCTTTTCTTTAGCTTTAAATCAAATTTTTTTTTTTTGGTGTTTGCGCGACCTTTACCACTTTTTTTCTCGCTAGCTCGTGCGTTATAAGATGGTCAAGGCCGTGTGTGTAACGGCCTTAGCATTTACCAGCGCGTAAAAGTTTCACTTCAAAACTGAATTTATATAAATTAAAGTAGATATATTTATATACAGTTTGATAAAAAATCTTAAAAAATAGGACTAAAAAATAAAGAAAAATATGATACTTAAATTGACGAAAAAATTCTCCGTTGCGTTTTTTTGCATCTCAGGCTATATGAAATAACGACTCTTCCTGAAATATTTCAGTCACATTTCTCATACCCGGATATTTTTCAGATAAACTAATTAATAATCCAGCGATCTAAGCTGGTCATTAGCGAATATATTCGCTAATAAACTGAAATATTAAATATTAATGAAAAGAAATCAATCAACCGCGCTATCCTAAGCATGCGTTCCTATATAACATCACCTAGGTTCATCTTCACACGGGTAAAATGACGCGATGGTTTTTTTTTTTACTTTACGTCACCGCACGTAAACCCATATTAAGGAATTTGGATCGATTAATGATTAATAATTTTCGTGACTTTTACATATTGCACCTAACTGTACATGCGGAGAGGAGTTTTTTTACGGAAGATGATGTAAATGTTTGATAAAAATTGGTTTTTAATTCTATGCTATAGAGATTGAAAAGTTTAATAAATGTAATGTAACGGATATTCTTGCGTAATTTTTATACTTTAGTGCAGTACAAAAAAAAACGGTAGTACACTTGCCGGCACCATAACATTTTTATGTACAGGGTGTCCCATTTTGGTTGAAGTCAAACTGTATCTCCGTTATTAGAAAAGATAGAAGGATGCGGTTTGCACAAACCTGTCCCACTTTTTTGCCAAACGGAAGATGCTGCAAACAAAATTTTCATAGCCCTTTTCGTTTCTGAGCTACAGGGTATTTTAAAAAATTAAGCCATGGGGCCCGGGTCCCCCCTTAAATCTGTAAATTGTGTTAAATATTTTAAGGCTTTAGGGTTAAAAACGGCGCCCTAAAAAGCATATTCTACATTACGTTTTATTTTGCCCCCCCCTAAAATAAATTCCTGTATCCGCCCCTGACACCCCCTGTATCTTTACTATTGTTAAAGGTATCGAGAAGATGAAAACTGTTTATTGTAGAACTTTTTACGTATAATACAGTGGCGTAGTCTGTTTTTCTACGAAAAATATATTTTTGAATATATGAACTAAAGTTATGATTTTTAATCATTTTCTTATTAGTAGGCCGTGATAAATAATAAAAAAATCAAAATGGTATTTACTAAAATAGTCATTTTTTAACAAATTAGTTCATAACGTCCATCGCCGTCTTCTGATTTCCAGTCTCCATTGGTCTCTGTCTGTCCAGAGGTTTTCTTCTATTCCTCTTGTTCTGATGTCCCCGTCTATTCCTTCTCTCCAACTCCGTCTATATCTCCCTCTCTTTCTTTTGCCTTGTGATGTCCAATTGAGTATTTTCTTTGGGATTCTGCTCTCTTCCATTCTTTGTGCGTGCCCATACCACCTGAGCTGGTTAATTCTGATGTCTTCTATTATTCTGTGTTTAACGCCCATTATGTTCCGAATTCTTTCATTTCTTGCTCTATCCAGTTTCCCGGCCGCGCATCTCCAAAAGTCCATTTCTGTAGGTTCGAGTAAAGTTTTTTTCTTTCAAAGACCATACTTCACTACCATAGCTAATTATGCTTTTAACTATGCTGTAATAAATTTTGTGTTTGTTTTGTTTTGATGCTGCCTTAGCCCTTAAAATAAATGTTGAGTTGTCTAATTGCTTGTCTTCCGTTGTTGTTTCTGCACTTAATTTCCTCATCAAGGCTACCATCGTTGGTAATGGCATGCCAAGATATTTATATTTTGGGCAGTGTTTTATCTCTTGCCGTTGCTGTTCTACGATTAATTTCTGTTGTTCGCCGTCGATACACATATTCCGTCTTCTTAAGGTTTACCTCCAGCCCCCCTTGTTATACTCTTCAATTAGTTTGCGGGTCATATATTCCAGGTCCTCGTAGTCTTGAGCCAGTATTATTTGATCATCAGCGAAACAAAGAGTGCAAAGTGTAAAATGTGAGTCGTTTAATGGTATCCCCATATTGTTCTTTCTTTACTTGGCTAGTGTTGTTCTTATAAAGTTCTTGGACAGCCTTAATTAATGTTATGCTGATATTTGTTTTCTCGAGAGCTCCCCACAATTTAGACTGGGGTATACTATCATTTTTGCTATCTTGAGGTCTACGTAAAGGAGATGTTTTTCTTGATTAAATCAATTTGAACATCACAAGGCAATTTTCTTGTAATATTTTTCCCAATTATCTATGTCAGTGTGAATAAATGGTCGACCGTGGATCTACCAGCCCTAAATCCAGCCTGTTTTTCAGCCTCCATATCCCGGTATTCTTCCTCAATTCTCCTTTTGACCCATTTTCCATAGACTCTTGAAACAGTGCTCAGCATGGCCATTCCTTGACAGTTATCGCAATCGTCTATACTTCCTTTCTTGTGTATTGTTTTGTTATATATGATATTTTCTATTCTTTCGGTATATTTTTACCATTAGAGCACTTTTGGAAAAGGCTAGCGAGCTACTTATACAGGGTTGTTCACCACATACGACACGGAGTATTGTAGCTAAACGATGAGATTTTTACAAATTGTAAGTTTTGGGTTCGATGAAGGACTATTAGAGGTACAATTTAAAAATAATTTTACAAGATACAGAGTGTCCCAAATAAGTAAAAAATATCAAAGTTGTATTTTTTTAAATGGAACACCCTGTATATTATTACATTTTAGTTTCTACGATTAAAATAAAGGTAAATTTGATTAAGATTTATTATACTTAAACCTTACCGTTTTGAAATATTTTCAATTTTGCGAAATTGCAGTATAAATTTTAAGGCTTCATTTCGCCGAGGATATCAAAGTTTTTAATACTAAATATTTACTGAAGTTTATTTATTGATCAGCTATTGTGTTGCAATAATAAAAAATTATACTACCTTATACAGAGTGTCTAAAACTTTATTTTAAATAATTACTAGCTTTAAACGGCAATAACTTATTTAATTTAAATAGAACACCCTGTATATTTTATGAGAATCAGATGCACAATTTAATTGTCTATCAAATTGTATTATACCACTTCTTACCTACTCCTTCAAGTTTTCGTAGAAAATGCATTTTCTTATAATTTAGACCTCATTTATCAATATACCCATGAAAAATTGACATTTTAGATTGTTTTTAAAACAACAAATGTACAAAATGTACAGCCTAGTAATATTATCGTTTTTAGTAAAACGATAATATTACTAGCCTATTTGTATGCAAAAAGAAAACCATTTAAACCTTTATAAAAGAGTATACCATTAATTAAATATACCACCAGTATTTCTGCCCAAATACTAATTAACTACATACTTAATTGTGTTCGTTAATAAATTATTCTAAATAAATGTGGATTTGAATCAGAAATCAATATAATAATAAGTTATGAAAATGAACGTCTCTGTTGTTATAAATAAGCATTTTTCAAAAAATTAAATATCATTTTTAAGGTGTTACTTTTTACCACACTGTCTAATACACATACATAATTCAATTTTTTAGTTTTTGGACCAATTATTATTAATCAACGCAAACAGTCAATTAATGTAGTTTGAATACTGGAATCATATTAATTGGTTCTCTTTAACAAATATTTAAACAGTTTTTTTTTTATTTTTTAATGAAATAAACGAACTATATCTACAATATTAGTATCTGTACTCTTTAAAAATTTGGTACATCTTTTAAAATAATCTAAAATGTCAGTATTCCATGGGTATATTGATAAATGAATTCTAAATTACAAGAAAATGCATTTTCTACAGAAATTTGAAGAGATACATTGTGCATCTGATTATCATAAAATATACAGGGTGTTTCATTTAAATTAAACAAGTTTTAACCCTTTAAAGCTAGTAATTATTTAAAATAAATTTTTAGACACTCTGTATAAGCTAGTATAATTTTTATTATTGCAACACAATAACTGATCAATAAATAAACTTCAGTAAATAAATTTAGTATTAAAATCTTTGATACTCTCGGAGAAATGAAGCCTTAAAATTTATAATGCAATTTCACAAAATTGAAAATATTTCAAAACGGTAAGGTTAAGTGTAATAAACCTTAATCAAATTTACCTTTATTTTAATCGTAGAAACTAAAAATGTAATAATATATCGGGTGTTCCATTTAAAAAAATACAACTTTGATATTTTTTATTTATTTGGGACACTCTGTATCTTGTAAAAATATTTTTAAATTGTAGCTCTAATAATCCTTCAACGAACCCAAAATTTACAATTTGTAAAAATCTAGTCGTTTAGCTACAATACTCCGTGTCTTATGTGGTGAACAACCCTGTATAATTATTTTTATTTTCAGAGATACCAACTAATCCCATCTAAGGAAAAATTAAATTTCAAATACTTTCCGTCCTACGAACGATGGTAAAAGTACAATTACTCCGGCCATCATCTTCTTCTTTTTACTTTTTTTTCTTCTTCTTCGATATGATATCCCGGAAAATATTATATAGTATTTATGTTCTTCCCTCTACCAACCGAATACTTCTAGATGGAATTTAAGAAAGTGAATAGAGTCAAAGTGATGTATTTCTTCCTATTTAGCCCGCACCTGTACAGGGCGACGTGGAGAAATGGACTACTTCTTCTGCAAAGTGCCAAAGTGGATATTTTATCCGTCGAAATATGCGTACAGCGAGACCTGAGACATACAGAACAGTTAGAAATGTATTGTAGCTCGGAAACTGTTGTTATCGACACCGTTTTGCCATATTGGTAAAGTGAAAACACGTGTCGATTGTAGTAATAATATACTAGGTGTCCAGAAAGGGTGTTTATAGCCTTTAAATATATCGTTGTTTAGATACAGAGCGACCCACAATGATTGAATTAGTTGGCAATACGTTTTTAGAGGAGTTTAAGGTTGGTGATTGCTATACAGAGCTGCAAGTTCAAAGAAAACTTAAGACTTTTTATTTATTTAAATCGTTTTCCATTAGAAAAAAACAAAACTTTGATGTGTAACTTTTTTTGGGGACACCTGTATAATTCTATATATTTTTATAAAATGCTTTCAGTTAACCTACACATGCTGCCAAAATTTCACTTCGATATAAACTACCGTTCTCCTTGGAGCTTCCGCGGCGTATGAGAGGCGCCACCCTGTACAAATTTTTTAAATTTATTGCCAATCCAATCAGAAAAATCACAGAAGAGCTACACTGCTGCAACCATTTTGGATCACTTTGTATATAGAATGTCTTTATCTTTTTAAATCGGCAATTAAAATTTACTTAATTATTTCTTTGTTATGTAAATTCCAAAGTAGGTAGGTACTTATTCTGTAATCGATACTGATACCTGTCACAACATAAATTTACCTAATTCCTGTTTTTTATTGGGTGCAGTTAACGATCCAATCGATACAATTTTAATATAAAACGTTACAAGTCGATATCAGTTCGATTAGAATCGATGCAATAAAACCCGAAATGGGAAACTTAATAACGTGTAAATATTCAGCTTCCTATTTGGTTTCATCACCGTATCGCAATTATTCTAAATTGGAACAGGCGTTAAAATTTAACGCTACCAGTCGTAAATTTTTAAGGCCATATTTTTTTCAAAATTTTTATTGACTTACAAAACTAATATAACTTACTTATCTCTAAAATCTAATATAATCTACTTCTACAGGGTGTCGCATATAAGAATGCACGCTACAGGGATCTTTTAAACCGGAAGGAATACGATGATTTAAGGCTAACTGGCAGTAACCGCCATTAAAAAATAAAGAAGAGTATGGGTCAAGTAAATAAAGTCTAGGGCTTGACCTCGCCAAAATTATTATCGATTGTCATTACCCAGACGTCTTTGACGCCGTTTTTTTTTCAATGGTATGGTAGTTTATAAAGAAGACCGATCAGGTTATTTATGACAAGATTAAAAAAAAATTAAAATTTCTGAAAAACATTTTATTCAAAAATGTCTGGAGTCTAAAACAATGTAAAAGTTCAATTTCATTAAAAAAATATCTACTTGTGTCAGTCGATTTGTTTCTATAATTTTTTTTTCTTAAACATCTGTGGTTTTCTAGCACTTAAATACTACCATTATAGGTACTGCATCATCCACAAATTGTACCTATATAAGGTAACTCATTAACTCTTGAACTTTGTAACGATAATATAACTAGAATTTCTATTGTGTAGGAAACATTAGACATAAAGGCTAGTACATTATCTAAATCAAATATAATTATAGTTAAATATAAGTGAAATTCTTATGTTTTATAAAGATTAAATATCGGAAGATTGATAGATATAAAGTGTTTCAAATTTTAAGTCATCAGATAGATTGGTTCTAATATTTTTATGTTTTAGTTAGAGGCCTATGCCAGATGGCAGTAAAGGAAAACAAAACAAAAGTATTTAAGTGTGGAGGATGTTTGAAGATCATAATTATTGAAACACTTTAACCAACTCTGTAACTCGTTACCCAAGGCAAAAAAGTTAAACGCAAAC